>NC_060181.1:31875229-31897729 GCF_021184085.1 Oncorhynchus gorbuscha
ATACTTATTATTTTGTTGAATGATTTTCAATTTTAGTGTCATTAATATCGCCTACACTTTCTCGTTCTGAACTTCTATTGGAGTGGGATGGGTGTGTTTTCACAATGACCACACAAGCAGACTGCTCACTGATTTGATGGCTCTAAAGCAGACTGCCAAAACACCAGCTATGCGGGTGTGGACTATCTGATTGATTTTAAGTGTTGGCGAGTTTCTTCAGAGACCAAAGCTCACATTTCAGGTTATGTTTAAATGTCATTATTTCCTCTTTAGTCTCATATGCTCCGACTCTCACAAGCACAATAGTTCAGTTTGATTCATGTTGAAATGTTTTATTTGTGAAAGTGAAATTGCTTAACGTCAATAGTCATTCTCTGAAATACTATCAGGGCACAAGGCGAGACCCATATGCAGACACAGGAGGCAGATAGGTTGGAGTCTTGGATGTTTATTGATCCAAAAAGGGGTAGGCAAGAGAATGGTCGTGCACAGGCAAAGGTCAAAACCAGTTCAGAGTCCAGGAGGTACAGAGTGGCAGGCTCCAGGTCAAGGCAGGCAGAATGGTCAGGCAGGTGGGTACAGAGTCCAGAAACAGGCAAGGGTCAAAACCGGGAGGACTAGCTAAAAGAGAATAGAGAAGGCAGGAGCACGGGTAAAACACACTGGTTGACTTGGACATACAAGACAAACTGGCAAAAAGAGACAGGAAACACAGGGATAAATACACTGGTACAGAGAGACAGGAAACGCAGGGATAAATACACTGGGGAAAACAAGCGACACCTGGAGGGGGTGGAGACAATAATGAGGACAGGTGAAACAGATCAGGGTGTGACAAATACATTATATTTAGAACAAAAGACTCCAGCTCCAGTTTACCATGATGGAACAAGACGTTTCTCACCAGTCATTTTATTTTCTCCTTGAATTAGATGATTTTCCCTCTCATCCCATGACACTGTATAATCAGACAGGAGTGACACTGTATAATCAGACAGGAGTAACACTGTATAATCAGACAGGAGTAACACTGTATAATGAGACAGGAGTGACACTATATAATCAGACAGGAGTGACACTGTATAATCAGACAGGAGTAACACTGTATAATGAGACAGGAGTGACACTGTATAATCAGACAGGAGTGACACTGTATAATCAGACAGGAGTGACACTGTATAATCAGACAGGAGTAACACTGTATAATGAGACAGGAGTGACACTGTATAATCGGACAGGAGTGACACTGTATAATCAGACAGGAGTAACACTGTATAATGAGACAGGAGTGACACTGTATAATCAGACAGGAGTGACACTGTATAATCAGACAGGAGTGACACTGTATAATCAGACAGGAGTAACACTGTATAATGAGACAGGAGTGACACTGTATAATCAGACAGGAGTGACACTGTATAATCAGACAGGAGTGACACTGTATAATCAGACAGGAGTGACACTGTATAATCAGACAGGAGTAACACTGTATAATCAGACAGGAGTGACACTGTATAATCAGACAGGAGTGACACTGTATAATCAGACAGGAGTAACACTGTATAATCAGACCGGAGTAACACTGTATAATGAGACAGGAGTGACACTGTATAATCAGACAGGAGTGACACTGTATAATCAGACAGGAGTAACACTGTATAATGAGACAGGAGTGACACTGTATAATCAGACAGGAGTGACACTGTATAATCAGACAGGAGTAACACTGTATAATGAGACAGGAGTGACACTCGGCAAGCTGGGATGAGTATAAGGAAGCGGGTGGCCTGCCCAGGGGAGCTGTTCTGCCCAAGCCACTGAAAGAAAGGCTCAAATCGGCAATCGTCGTCAGACAGGAGTGACACTGTATAATCAGACAGGAGTAACACTGTATAATCAGACAGGAGTAACACTGTATAATCAGACAGGAGTGACACTGTATAATCAGACAGGAGTAACACTGTATAATCAGACAGGAGTAACACTGTATAATGAGACAGGAGTGACACTGTATAATCAGACAGGAGTAACACTGTATAATCAGACAGGAGTAACACTGTATAATGAGACAGGAGTGACACTGTATAATCAGACAGGAGTGACACTGTATAATCAGACAGGAGTAACACTGTATAATCAGACAGGAGTAACACTGTATAATCAGACAGGAGTGACACTGTATAATCAGACAGGAGTAACACTGTATAATCAGACAGGAGTAACACTGTATAATCAGACAGGAGTGACACTGTATAATCAGACAGGAGTGACATTGTATAATCAGACAGGAGTGACGCTGTATAATCAGACAGGAGTGACATTGTATAATCAGACAGGAGTGACACCGAGAAGTGTCTACCTCGGAGCCCCGGAAGGAGATCAATACTACAATCATACGAACGGAACTGAAGACCGTGGCACTCCTGTCAAATCGCCAGGTTTCCTCCTGAGAAGTAGGGACAGAAGAAACGGGGAGGGATGGCAGACATTAAACACTTCACATGACAAGAAACGTTCCAGGATAGGATACTAGACCAGAGTATAATCAGACAGGAGTGACATTGTACAATCAGAGAGGAGTGACATTGTATAATCAGACAGGAGTAACACTGTATAATCAGACAGGAGTGCCACTGTATAATCAGACAGGAGTGACACTGTATAATCAGACAGGAGTAACACTGTATAATGAGACAGGAATGACACTGTATAATGAGACAGGAGTAACACTGTATAATCAGACAGGAGTAACACTGTATAATCAGACAGGAGTGACACTGTATAATCAGACAGGAGTGCCACTGTATAATCAGACAGGAGTGACATTGTATAATCAGACAGGAGTAACACTGTATTATCAGACAGGAGTGACATTGTATAATCAGACAGGAGTAACACTGTATAATCAGACAGGAGTGACATTGTATAATCAGACAGGAGTAACACTGTATAATCAGACAGGAGTGACACTGTATAATCAGACAGGAGTGACATTGTATAATCAGACAGGAGTAACACTGTATAATCAGACAGGAGTAACACTGTATAATCAGACAGGAGTGACACTGTATAATCAGACAGGAGTGACATTGTATAATCAGACAGGAGTAACACTGTATAATCAGACAGGAGTGACACTGTATAATCAGACAGGAGTGACATTGTATAATCAGACAGGAGTAACACTGTATAATCAGACAGGAGTAACACTGTATAATCAGACAGGAGTAACACTGTATAATCAGACAGGAGTGACATTGTATAATCAGACAGGAGTAACACTGTATAATCAGACAGGAGTGACACTGTATAATCAGACAGGAGTGACATTGTATAATCAGACAGGAGTAACACTGTATAATCAGACAGGAGTAACACTGTATAATCAGACAGGAGTAACACTGTATAATCAGACAGGAGTAACACTGTATAATCAGACAGGAGTGACACTGTATAATCAGACAGGAGTGACATTGTATAATCAGACAGGAGTAACACTGTATAATCAGACAGGAGTAACACTGTATAATCAGACAGGAGTGACACTGTATAATCAGACAGGAGTAACACTGTATAATCAGACAGGAGTAACACTGTATAATCAGACAGGAGTAACACTGTATAATCAGACAGGAGTAACACTGTATAATCAGACAGGAGTGACACTGTATAATCAGACAGGAGTAACACTGTATAATCAGACAGGAGTAACACTGTATAATCAGACAGGAGTAACACTGTATAATCAGACAGGAGTAACACTGTATAATCAGACAGGAGTAACACTGTATAATCAGACAGGAGTGACACTGTATAATCAGACAGGAGTAACACTGTATAATCAGACAGGAGTAACACTGTATAATCAGACAGGAGTAACACTGTATAATCAGACAGGAGTGACACTGTATAATCAGACAGGAGTAACACTGTATAATCAGACAGGAGTGACACTGTATAATCAGACAGGAGTAACACTGTATAATCAGACAGGAGTAACACTGTATAATCAGACAGGAGTAACACTGTATAATCAGACAGGAGTAACACTGTATAATCAGACAGGAGTAACACTGTATAATCAGACAGGAGTGACACTGTATAATCAGACAGGAGTAACACTGTATAATCAGACAGGAGTAACACTGTATAATCAGACAGGAGTAACACTGTATAATCAGACAGGAGTAACACTGTATAATCAGACAGGAGTGACACTGTATAATCAGACAGGAGTGACATTGTATAATCAGACAGGGGTAACACTGTATAATCAGACAGGAGTGACACTGTATAATCAGACAGGAGTGACACTGTATAATCAGACAGGAGTGACACTGTATAATCAGACAGGAGTAACACTGTATAATCAGACAGGAGTAACACTGTATAATCAGACAGGAGTAATACTGTATAATCAGACAGGAGTAACACTGTATAATCAGACAGGAGTAACACTGTATAATCAGACAGGAGTAACACTGTATAATCAGACAGGAGTGACACTGTATAATCAGACAGGAGTAACACTGTATAATCAGACAGGAGTAACACTGTATAATCAGACAGGAGTGACACTGTATAATCAGACAGGAGTGACACTGTATAATCAGACAGGAGTGACACTGTATAATCAGACAGGATTGTGCACTTTCTTTTCTTTTTATTCCATCAATTACAGATAGATCCAGCAAAGTCAATCCAGTGTGTACAACAATGAGACACTTAGATTATAGGGCATCAGAAAATGAACAAATATTTCATCTACTCAGTTCACAATTTCCTTGAATCCAGTGATAAGGAAGCTATTTTCTGTATTTCGGCGCACATTAACGTGACACTCTAGTACTCTGCGTCATAAGAAGTGGTTCAGTGGGTTTAATCAACAGCCTTGAAAGACAGATAACAGAACACAGATGCAGTGGTCAAAACCAGTGTTCCCACGGCACTGAGCAAATTTCAGGTCAGCTGAGAGCAAACTTGAACATTGTGAAGATTCTTGGGCAACATCGAGCGTACCTTTACAGTGAACACTGAGGCTGTACCCACTTTTAACAGTGGCTAAGTAGGTTACTGTGGCTATTTTATCATAATCTAGGCCTACCAGTGGCCTACTATCAAAAACATTAGAGTAAATGCATCGCTTAACATTTTAATAACATGGAAATCGCTGTTCTTTCATTCAGCCTACAGTAGCAGCCAATGTGTGGTGTTCAATGTAGGCCTACATTCCATGATACTTATGAAAAAAACATGCAGGGCTTGACATTTACCACTTTATCCATTTGCAAGAAACAACTTTACAAAATAAAATGCATTATTATTCTAATACGATTATTACAGAGAATCAGACACATTATGCTAACCTCTGTCTATTGGCTAGTTAGCTTATGTCAGCCTGTCTCAATAAACAACACTTCTCCTTTAAGACAAAAAAAGCTATTTACCTGACTCTAGAAATGTACACTTTTGTGCTCTTGTAGCAAAACAATCACATTGCTGACTACAAATGATCTACGGGGCTAATAACTCACTAACTAGCAAATTATATGAGAAAAAATGTGCACGTGTGACTCCATGCAGCTCTTGCTTTGATCTGAGAACAAATGCATCTACTCAAGACCACAGCTGTAAACACAGTCAAGTTCAAAGTAAATGGTGCAGATCCATATATGGCAATGGTCTAATTGCATATAGGCCTAATGCAGCTCTGATTGGTTGTGCCACACCGGTTTGTGTAGAGTATGGGCTGAGTCATGTGCAATAGAATCCTACTCCAATTCGTTCTGCTTACAACAAAATCTATTTTTTTTGGGGGGGGGTAGATCAGCTTTAATATTGCAGATAGATTGTAGCTTCCATAAATGTAATATATTTTGTTAAATATATACACTACCGCTCAAAAGTTTGGGGTCACCTAGAAATGTCCTTGTTTTTGAAAGAAAAGCATCTCGGAGTCGCTTCTTCACTGTTGAATTTGAGACTAGTGTTTTGTGGGTACTAATGCTGCTGTCAGTTGAGGACTTGTGAGTTTCTCAAACTAGACACTCTAATGTACTTGTCCTCTTGCTCAGTTGTGCACCAGGGCCTCCCACTCCTCTTTCTATTCTGGTTAGAGCCAGTTTGTGAAGGCAGTTGTACGAGATCTTTAGTTTCTTGGCAATTTCTCGCATGGGATAGCCTTCATTTCTCAGAACAGGAATAGACTGACAAGTTTCAGTGCATTTAACTAATGTTGATAAACAAGCACATGTAAAAAGTAAAACGTTTGTTGAAGTTAAGGTGGTCTGTCGATTTACAGAAGCCCAAGAGACAAATGGGAGCATTACTGTTCCCTACTGAATTGTCTGTTACGCTATTGTTAATTGGAAATTAAACGTTTGAATGTTTGTGTTTCGAGTTTATTTTTACTTTTACATTCATCAACGTTTCAGTAAAAGTGGAGGTTTTAGCCAGCTGGCTAATTTTCAACCACAGTCCCTGGCCAGGTTATTAAAAACAATTACAATAACAATACAGACAAACAATGAGCAGTAAGAAACATAGAACAAGCAACATACTGTAGAACAAGCAACACATAGCACGCAGACAGAGCAACATAGAACAAGCAACATGTAGCACGCAGACAGAGAAACGTACAACAAGCAACAATTTCGTATTAATCGAAAATTAGCTCGGTTGAATTTGGTTATTTTAGTTACCTTTTTCGCCTGCTTTTTAAAAGAGACGTTGGAAGCAAGTATGGAGTCAAGGTACTTCAAATCTGATACCAACTGAAGCTTCATTGACATCTAGCTCAGTAGTATCAGTTGTCTTCTTCGTGAAGAACATGCAGACTATTTTTTCACATTGAGATGTGACATAGTACTTACTTGTTAGAAACTAGATCAAACACTTTCTTTGTAGCTGGGAGAAACAAATACTGTACATACAGTGGCAAGAAAAAGTATGTGAACCCTTCGGAATTACCTGGATTTCTGCATAAATTGGTCATAAAATTTGATCTGATCTTCATCTAAGTCACAACAATAGATTGCTTAAACTAATAACATACAAACAAATATACTTTTTTATGACTTTATTGAACACACCGTGTAAACATTCACAGTGCAGTGTGGAAAAAGTATGTGAACCCCTGGATTTATTAACTGGTTGACCCTCCTTTGGCAGCGATAACCTCAACTGAACGTTTTCTGTAGTGGCGGATCAGACCTGCACAACAGTCAGGAGGAATTTTGGACCATTCCTCTTTACAAAACTGTTTCAGTTCAGCAATATTCTTGGGAGGTCTGGTGTGAACCACTCTCTTGAGGTCATGCCTCAGCATCTCAGTCGGGTTGAGGTCAGGACTCTGACTGGGCCACTCCAGAAGGCATATTTACGTCTGTAGAATTAATTTTGTGGTTGATATACTTCTGTGTTTTGGGTCATTGTCCTGTGGTATCACCCAACTTCTGTTTAGCTTCAATTCGCGGACAGATAGGCTCCTGCAAAATGTCTTGATAAACTTGGGAATTCATTTTTCCAAGCTGTCCAGACCCTGAGGCAGCAAAGCAGCACCAAACCATGATGCTCCCTCCACCATCCATTACAGTTGGGACGAGGTTTTGAAGTTGAGGTTCTGTGCCCTTTTTTCTCCACACATGGTGTTGTGTGTTCCTTTCAAACAACTCAAATTTAGTATAAACTGTCCACAGAAAATTTTCCCGTAGCGCTGTGGAACATCCAGGTGCTAATTTGCGAACTTCAGAAGTGCAGCAATGTTTTTTGGATAGCAGTGGCTTCTTCTGTGGTGTTCTCCCATGAACACCAATCTTGTTTAGTGTTTTATGTATCGTAAACTTGTCAACAGAGATGTTAGAGTGTTCCAGAGATTTCTGTAATTCTTCAGCTGACACTCTAGGATCCTTAACCTCATTGAGCATTCTGCGCTGTGCTCTTGCAGTCATCTTTGCAGGATGGCCACTCCTAGGGAGAGTAGCAACAGTGCTGAACTTTCTCTATTTATAGACAATGTATCTTATCATGGACTGATGAACATCAAGGCTTTTAGAGATACTTTTGTAACCCTTTCCAGTTTCAACAATTCTTAGTCTTAGGTCTTCTGAGATCTCTTTTGTTTGAGGCATGGTTCACATCAGGCAATGCTCCTTGTGAATAGCAAACTCACATTTTGTGAATGTTTTTTATAGGGCAGAGCAGCTCTAACCAACATCTACATTCTAGTCTTACAGAAAAACTGCTATCTCAAGGCCATCAGACTGTTAAACGGCCATCACTAACACAGAGAGGCTGCTGCCTACATACAGACACAATTCATCAGCCACTTTAATAAATGGAACACTTAGTCACTTTAAATAATGCCACTTTAATAATGTTTACATATCTTATATTACTCATCTCATATGTATATACTGTATTTATTCCATCTACTGCATCTTGCCTATGCAGCCATCGCTCATCCACATATTTATAAGTGCATATTCTTATTCCATCCCTTTACATTTGTGTGTATATGGTAGTTGTTGTGGAATTGTTAGATTACTTGTTAGATGTTACTGCACTGTCAGAATTAGAAGCAGAAACATTTCGCTACACTCACATTAACATCTGCTAACTCTGTGTATGTGACCAATACAACTTGATTTGATTGTTTGGACTCCAGGTTAGCTGACTCCTGATTCCAATGAGCTTTTGGAGAAGTCATTAGCCTAGAGGTTCACATACATTTACCAACCTACACTGTGAATGTTTAAATGATGTGTTCAATATAGACAAGAAAAATACAAAAACTTGTGTGTTATTAGTTTAAGAAGACTGTGTTCGCCTAATGTTGTGACTTAGATGAAGATCAGATCCAATTTTATGACCAATTTATGCAGAAATCCAGGTAATTCCAAAGGGTTCACATACTTTCTCTTGCCACTGTATGCTTATTGCACCAACAATTATGAATTATTTTTCATTAGCAACAGCTTGAAAATATTGATTAGGATATGTTTGTTTCAAAAATATATTGAAAATGCCTGTATTCTAAGTTCAATCAACAATATAGTATAAAAGACAAGCGTGTGTGTTCGTGCAAGAAAGACAAGTCCGAAAAGGCACATTATTCCTTATGGGCCCCTGTCAAAAGCAGTGCATTGTATAGGGAATAGGGTGCCATGTCAGAAACAACCCATACCTCCCATACTTTATTACAACTCTCAGTCTGGCCTGTACGACTGGGAGGTATTCATATGAGCCTGAATGCCTTTTCCCATTTTGTACAAAATTGACAACTTTCTGGGAACCCCTTGGAAAACAGCCTTCCATTGAGTAGTGATAAAGAGATCAGGTGTGTGTGTGTGTGTGTGTGTGTTCCTGCGTATGTGATGAAGACATAGGGAGAGGAGGCGAGTGTCTGTCATCTCTAATAATGTGGCTGCTTTAAATGCGTTGGCACCATTCAGATGCATAATTACAGTGGGCAGGGGAGGCCTGTAAGCTCCCACTTTATATCATGTAGCATCATTGAGCTCAAACCAGGTCCTTTCAGAACTGATGTTTCCCATTTTGTGTGGAAACTCTATTATCGTACTGCAATCTCTTTGTGTGGTGGATGTGTCTGTCGGGCACAGTGAATACCAGACTGTGTCACAACACTATTAAAACACTATGGTTAACATTTGTGATATTTACCAATACACCTTCATAGGTTTCTGAAAGGAGATCACCAAAAACCTGTATCCTCCAGAAACCCACACATATACAAACGCACACAAGCAGGTGATGGCTATGATTGTGTGAGTAGGGAGGGAGAGTCAGGTAAGTGGTTAATTAATATTGCCTCATAGAATGTGTGTGTGTGTGTGAATGTGTGTTTGTGTGTGTGTCTGCATGCCTCGTGGAGTGTTGATAACCTTTCAGCTGATTATTCCAATTAGAGAACACAGCTGGAGGAGGTGATTAATTCCACACTGTGACTGGCTCTGTTATTTACAATGGGCCCTTCAGACTGTTTATTTACCAACCTGAGTCTAAGGAACAGGGTAAAAATGGAACTCTATTCCCTGCATAGTGAACCACTTTTGACCAGAGTCCCATGGGTGCCCTATGGGTTTACATGAAACTAGGTTTTTACTGCCTGTTAAATATGTGTATTGATATATTATTATATTATTATATATTATAAAGGAATGTTGCTAATTCAATTATTTACATGAGAATGAACACCACTTGGTGGTGTGAAACTGCATGTTTTCTGTGTAAGTGTTTTTTAAATAGTTTACATTTTTTTACACCTGCTTCACATAGCAGTATTCTTCCCTGTCTATGTGCCTGACCAGGAAAAACATGAGGCCCATTTATAGCCCATAACTAGGGCCCAGTGTTTTCCCTGGCCTGTAAACTGTATACGGCAGCCAGAACTAGACACAAGCTTTGCTTCTGTCTTTTTTGACCTCTTTCTTTCTCGCCCAGTAATGTGTTTCCGCTGAACTTGTGTAATTCTCTTCCCGGAGGACCAAGGTTGTTCCACATGAGCTGGCCTCCTAATAACCCGGTCCAGTCTGGACCGGCCATCTTCCCAGCCTCCCTGTGAAAAGTCCATTAAGACCAAGTCATGTATCGTAGATATAACATCAGATATGCTGAGCTACTAAGAAGACAGGAGCCTGAGAATACTGCATTCATCAGAAAGGGAAATAATGTTTTTATGATTATGGAAACCCAGATGGAATAGAATACTTTATTGGCTATCTGGTAGCATTTCTGTCATTACAAGCATGATACTTGAGACTCACACAATGCAGAATATTTCCAGAATTTAGTACACCTGTTGTCATACTACGTATAACAAACATGCCTATCTCAGAGGCATTTGACTATATCGTTCAAATGGTGAAGAGGGAGAGTTCTGCTCTTTCTGTATGACAACCTATAGTAGCTGGTCCATAGGAACAGGCTCTACAACATCTCTTGAGAGATACCCTTTGAGAAAGACAGCCTCTCTTCTCCTCTCAACTCGTCCCCTCCTCCTCCGCCTCCTCTCCTCTCTCAGCTTGTGTTCTATCTGCTCCATTAGTCCAGACAACCATATCCATCCCGCCACGCCGCCGCCACGGCAACGCTCCTCTTCTTGCACGGCACGGGGGGAGGAGGTAGAACCAAGGACATCGACGGCATCTGGGGGGTGGGGGGACGAGGGGACAGGGGGAAGGGGGGGATAACAGCACCCCGCCAAATGACGCAGCCATGTGTGAAATCACCTCTCTTCTGCTATAAAGGGCTTACATGGATTTTTAATGATGAGCCCGTATCTTTTACCAAATATTCTGAATGACTCCATTCTTTTAAATGCATATTTAAAGATATGGAGGAGGATGGTACTATGACAAGATTAATGGTTATATGCAATCTGACTAACACTGAACCTGACGTGGAAGAGGACAACCCAGGACTCATCGTGTATAATGAGTGAATGGTTTCAGGTTAACTAAACTGACCTATTAGCTCATGCAGAGCAATCAACCAAATCCCAGCAAAGGATTTTAGTTTAACGAATGGATACAAACCACAAACAAATGTAAAAGGTCTCAATCTAATTAAAATCTCTCAAAACTGTGAACATGTACATCTATCAAATGTATACAGTTGAAGTCGGAAGTTTACATACACTTAGGTTGGAGTCATTAAAACTTGTTTTTCAACCACTCCACAGATTTCTTGTTAACAACTATAGTTTTGGCAAGTCGGTTAGGACATCTACTTTGTGCATGACACAAGTCATTTTTCCAACAATTGTTTACAGACAGATTATTTCACTTATAATTCACAGTAACACAATTCCAGTGGGTCAGACGTTTACATACACGAAGTAGACTGTGCCTTTAAACAGCTTGGAAAATTCCAGAAAATGATGTCATTTACATTTACATTTAAGTCATTTAGCAGATGCTCTTATCCAGAGCGACTTACAAATTGGTGCATTCACCTTATGACATCCATGGCATTAGAAGCTTCTGATAGGCAAATTGACATAATTTGAGTCATTTGGAGGTGTGCCTGTGGATGTATTTCAAGGCCTACCTTCAAACTCAGTGCCTCTTTGCTTGACATCATGGGAAAATCAAAAGAAATCAGCCAAGACCTCAGAAAAAAATTTGTAGACCTACACAAGTCTGGTTCCTCCTTGGGAGCAATTTCCAAATGCCTGAAGGTACCACATTCATCTGTACAAACAATAGTATAAACACCATGGGACCACGCAGCCGTCATCTCACTCAGGAAGGAGATGCATTATGTCTCCTAGAGATGAACATACTTTGGTGCGAAAAGTGCAAGTCAATCGGAGAACAACAGCAAAGGAACTTGTGATGATGCTGGAGGAAGCAAGTACAAAATAATCTATACCCATAGCAAAACGAGGCCTATATTGACATAACCTGAAAGGCAGCTCAGCAAGGAAGATGGTACTTTTTGGAGAAATGTCCTCTGGTCTGATGAAACAAAAATATAACTGTTTGGCCATAATGACCATCATTATGTTTAGAGGAAAAAGGGGGAGGATTGCAAGCCAAAGAACACCATCCCAACCGTGAAGCACGGGTGTCACGCCTTGGTCATTGTATTTTGTGTTTTCGTTATATATTTGGTCAGGCCAGGGTGTGACATGGGTTTATGTTGTTGTATTTCGTATTGGGGTTTTTGTATTATTGGGATTGTGAATGATTAGGGGTGTGTCTAGTTAGGCTTGGCTGCCTGAGGCGATTCTCAATCAGAGGCAGGTGATTATCGTTGTCTCTGATTGGGAACCGTATTTAGGTAGCCTGGTTTCGCTTTGTATTTTGTGGGTGATTGTTCCTGTCTATGTGTAGTTTCACCAGATAGGCTGTAATTAGGTTTCACATTCTGTTTGTTGTTTTTGTATTGTATAGTTATTTCATGTATTGCGATCTATTCATTAAAGAACACGAGTAACCACCACACTGCATTTCAGTCCGACTCTCATTCTACAAACGAAGAACGCCATTACAGAATCACCCACCACACTCGGACCGAGCAGCGTGTTAACAGGCAGCGACAGCTTGAACAGCGAAGGGAGGACGTTATGGACAGCAGAGGCATGGAGTATACGACGTGGGAAGAAATCGACAGGTGGGCGGCCGTCCCAGAGAGAGTGCAGGTGCCCGCCTGGGATTCGCTGGAGCAATGCGAAGAGGGCTATAGGCGAATGGAGTGAAAAAGAAAGACACGTCGGCGCAGAGCGAAAACCGAAAGTAACCCCCAAATATTTATTGGGGGAGGGCGCAGAGAGAGAGTGGCTGAGTCAGGGTTCAGACCTGAGCGAACTCTCCCTGTTAATCGTGAAGAGCAGTTGCAGTGGGAGAGGCTGCACCACTTGGAGAATTGGAAATGGGAGGAGGAATTAGACGGAAAAGGACCCTGGGCTCAGCCGGGAGAATATCGCCGTCCCAAGGAAGAAATAGTGGCGACTAAAGCGGAGAGGCGCTGGTATGAGGAGGCAGCACGGCGATGCGGTTGGAAGCCCGAAAAGCAGCCCAAAAAGATTATTGGGGGGGGCTTAATGGGAGTATGGCTATGCCAGGTAGGAGACCTGCGCAAACTCCCTGTGCTTACTGGTGGGCTAGAGAGACCGGGCAGACACCGTATTATGCTATGGAGCGCACGGTGTTTCCAGTGCAGGTGCATTTCCCGGTGTGGCACATACCAGCCCTTCCTATTGGCCGGGCAAGAGTGGGCATCGAGCCAGGTAAGCTTGGGCAGGCTCAGTGCTCAAGAGCTCCAGTGCGCCTGCACGGTCAGGTCTACCCAGAGCCACCTCCACACACCAGTCCTCCGGTAGCAGCTCCCCGCACCAGGTTTCCTGTGCGTGTCCTCGATCCTGTAGCACCAGTTCCAGCACCACGCACCAGTCCTTCTGTGCGCCTCGCCTGTTCAGCACAGCCAGAGCCTTCCTTCCCTCCTGCGCTACTGGAGTCTCCTGTCTGTTCAGCGCTATCAGAGCCTTCCTTCCCTCCTGCGCTGTCGGTGTCTCCCGCCTGTTCAGCGCTATCAGAGCCTTCCTTCTCTACAGCGCTGCCGGAGCCTCCTGCCTGTTCGGAGCAGCCTGAGCTGTCAGTCTGCATGATGCAGCCAAAGCTGCCAGTCTGCAAGGAGCTGCTATTCTGCAAGGTGCTGCCAGCCTGCATGGAGCAGTCAGAGCTGTCAGCCTGCATGGAGCAGTGTGCATGGAGCAGTCAGCTGTCTCTGCATGGAGCAGCCAGAGCTGTCAGTCTGCAAGGTGCTGCCAGCTTGCATGGAGCAGTCAGAGCTGTCAATGGAGCAGTCAGTCTGCATGGAGCAGGCTGTTAGTCTAGAAGCAGCCAGAGCTGTCCGTCTGCAGTCAGCCATGATCTTCTAGATCTGCCAGACAACCAGTCTCTTCCAGATCTGCCAGTCAACCAGTCTCTTCCAGATCTGCCAGTCAACCAGTCTCTTCCAGATCTCCCAGGCAACCAGAATCTTCCAGATCTGCTAGTCAACCAGAATCTTCCAGTTCTGCCAGCCAGCCAGGATCTACCAGAGCCTACTACCTGCCTGAGCTTCATATCAGTACTGGGCTTCCTCTCAGTGCTGGGCTTTCTCTCAGTACTGGGCTTCCCCTCAGTTCCGGGCTACCTCTCAGTTCCGGGCTGCCCCTCAGTCCCGAGCTGCCCCTCAGTCCTGAGCTGCCCCTCAGTCCCGAGCTGCCCCTCAGTCCCGAGCTCCCCCTCAGTCCCGAGCTCCCCCTCAGTCCCGAGCTGCCTCAGTCCCGAGCTGCCGCTCAGTCACGAGCTGCTCCTCAGTTCAGTGGGGTTCTGGGTGAGGACTATTAGGCCATGGTCGGCGGCGAGGGTGGATTATCCCAGGACAGGAAGGGGAGGAACTATGACTTTAATGGAGTGGGGTCCACGTCCCGAGCCGGAACCGCCACCATGGACAGACGCCCACCCGGACCCTCCATATGGTTTTGAGGTGCGTCCGGGAGTCCCCACCTTAGGGGGGGGGGGTTCTGTCACGCCTTGGTCATTGTATTTTGTGTTTTCGTTATATATTTGGTCAGGCCAGGGTGTGACATGGGTTTATGTTGTTGTATTTCGTATTGGGGTTTTTGTATTATTGGGATTGCGGCTGAGTAGGGGTGTTGTATGGGCTTGGCTGCCTGAGGCGCTTCTCAATCAGAGTCAGGTGATTCTCGTTGTCTCTGATTGGGAACCGTATTTAGGTAGCCTGGTTTCACTTTGTATTTTGTGGGTGTTTGTTCCTGTCTCTGTGTAGTTTCACCAGATAAGCTGTATTAGGTTTCACGTTCTGTTTGTTGTTTTTGTATTGCATAGTTATTTCATGTATCGCGATCTATTCATTAAAGAACATGAGTAACAACCACGCTGCCTTTCGGTCCGACTCCCATTCTACAAACGAAGAATGCCGTTACAACGGGGGTAGCAGCATCATGTTGTGGGGGTGCTTTGCTGCAGGAGGGAAAGGTTCACTTCACAAAATAGATGGCATCATGAGGGATGAAAATTATGTGGACAGATTGAAGCAACATCTCAAGACATCAATCAGGGAGTTAAAGCTTTGTCTTCCAAATGGACAATGACCCCAAGCATACTTCCATGGTTGTGGCAAAATAGAACATTTGTGGGCAGAACTGAAAAAGCCTGTGCGAGCAAGGAGGCCTACAAACCTGACTCAGTTACACCAGCTCTTTCAGAATTCACCCAACTTATTGTGGGAATCTTGTTGAAGGCTACCCGAAACGTTTGCCCCAAGTAAAACAATTTAAAGGTAATGCTACCAAATACTAATTGAGTGTGTGTAAACTTCTGACCCACTGGGAATGTGATGAAAGAAATAAAAGCTTAAATAAATCATTCTCTCTACTATTATTCTGGCATTTCACATTCTTAAAATAAAGTGGTGATTCAAAATGCCCAAGACAGGGAATTTTTACTATGATTAAATGTCAGGAATTGTGGAAAGCTGAGTTTAAATATATTTTGCTGAGTTGTATGTAAACTTCCGACTTCAACTGTACATCGTATTGATGATTCACATGCTGTATCTCAAAATAGTCAACAAACAGTATTTGTGTCCCCCCCTTCTTGTACACGTACTGCCCAGCGATGGGAGATTACACTCGCATGAAATTTCATCAGGAGCAGCACAGCACCAGCCTCCATCTGTTCAGCACCATGAGAAACCCTCACCTAGTGCTAGACAGCCCCGCTGGAGGGAACAGGGAGGGGAGCCCCAATCAGGTAAATCACTTCCCCTAAATACCACAGGGAAACACTGTGTGTGTGTGTGTGTGTGTGTGTGTGTGTGTGTGTGTGTGCGTGTGTGTGTGTGTGTGTGTGTGTGTGTGTGCGTGTGTGTGCGTGCGTGTGTGTGTGTGCGTGTGTGTGTGTGTGTGTGTGTGTGTGTGTGTGTGTGTGTGTGTGTGTGTGTGTGTGTGAGAGCCATTAGACATTAGAGTGATCTGAGATAAAAACTGAGATCCTGTAAGCTTAATGTCTCATCTGGCTGAATGTGGCTGGGGATGCGTTCCAAATCGTACCCTATTCACTTTAAAGGGCACCACTTTTGATCAGGGCCCATAGAAATAGGGTTCCTTTTGGGACACATATTGGAGGTATTCTGGGTCTGTTCTAACACTGACAGGAAAAGGCCATAAACCACGCCAGAGTGGGGATAATCTTTCTACATCCACAGCAATATGACATTATACCTGGATTAAGAAAAAAGTATTAGGTCATCATAAAACGGAATATTTTGATTTTTAAGGACATCAGATGACTGTCGATTACCATTTTGTGGTCCACTACTTCCCCAGCATTGCATCATTTGACAGTTCCTCATACCTTTACTACGCCTTGCTTAGTAGCGAACAACTCTCTGTCAGACGTTTGATTTGGAAACCACAGGGAAATTATGACCAAATGGCTTTTGATATTTTGCTGTGGTCGGAAAAAAGAGCATGTAAAAAGCTTTGTCAACATATTTCAAGAACCAGTGTGGCCATCTGGAAAGCCATATTAATATACTTGGCATTTTCAACTAAATTGCATGAGATAAAGGTCTAACTGCTTCAACTGAGAAGTAAGTGCCCTTTAAAATAAGTACATTGGAAATTGGACTCTTTAACAGAAAGCTAAATTAACACAAGTATCAGTCAAGTAATAGTTTTTAAGTCAAAGTAAGAATGAAAGAAAAAGGAGGGGAACCCCCCCCCCCAAAGAAAAACAGGAAAACAACTAAGCAGAGTTTTAGTTGTCTCAATGGCTCCAGATTCTTTGACAGCTGAAAGTTGCTGCTCAGAAACAGATTGTCTTTGTGAGGGGATTTGTCACAGAGGACCTGACGTGTCTCCGTTCAGAATGAGATGCCTTATGGCCGACGCCATGGCCTGACGCCCGCCTAGCCACACTGACAGGATTGTCAGAGCTATTTGTCACAGCTGTGTTTAGTGATGGGATTGGTTGTACCCTCTGTGCCCTCTCCTTCTCCCAGCCGTTACAAATGCCAATGGTTCAACCTTTGGAGGTTAATCAAATTACCTGCTGCTGGTGGCAGTAGAGTTTCTTTTCTTTTCTCTGCTCTCATTTACCTTTTGTGAAATCTAAACACTGTATAGGAGAGGATGAAGACAGAACATCATGGCCTCTGTGTTGTACTGTCAGAGAATATAAAGGTATTATTCCTGTTGTAGAGGATGGTGGGGAGACATGTCACTGTGTTTGAAAGGGATTTGGTCCCAGGATTGACTCAGACTCTACCGTGACACTGACTAATTAAGGCTTTTAACACAGGTTTGATGTCTAACTATCACCCCAAATTAACATTATGTTGGTGCAGAGATGTCAATAGTACCAGGAACCATTCATGTTTACACTAAGGACTTTTGGTTCCTTAAAAATGCTTAGATTCTGTCCCAAATGGCACTCTATTCCCTATTTAATGTACTCGTTTTGACCAGGGCCTATAGGGATACGCATGAGTTTTTCACCTATTATTGGCAGTGTGAAACACAGTCAGCACAAAAACACCCCGGTGATAAAGCTCTAAGTCCCTCAGAAATGGCTGAATTGCTGCATCTTCCGTGACACAGGGATCTGGCTGTGTCTTATTGCACACGGTTGAGGCGATAAAGCTCTGTTATAGCAACTGTTGTATTGTAGAGGAGAGGAACTATGTGGTATGATGTTGTACCTGTATTAGTGTATGCCTATTCATATACTGCAACTCCACAAACCAACGATATCTACTGTATTTTGTGCCTAAAAGGGTCATTTAATGAATAACGGTTGCATGCATGGCTTCATACATTCACAGACCAACCTATTCTGTGCCTTAGTGGGAATAAAGGAGAGCAATTGCTGACTCAGACAAACTTAGCATCATCTGTTCTCAATTTGTGTACAAGTGTATCATTGACCAAATTCAGACACTGGGCCCAGGCACATTTGAGATATTCTTTCTGAAATGAGGGCCTCTAATTGAAAATGACTCCATACGATTGACACAGGCAATCAGTGGACATGTGTTCAGTCATTTAGAAGGCATTTGGATACACCAGCTTTGCAGCAGAATGATGTGGGACGTCATGATATCATTTTCTTGTTAAAGAAAGGCCAGCTCACCAGATACAACTAGGTAAAGACATGTTCTGATTGCAAAAGAAATATATAAGCATCCTTTTTTTGATCACTTTACAAACTGACCATGACAACAGTGGTCAGGTTGATGTCTTTTCAACACGTTTTGCCCACTGGGGCTGTTGTTGGCCCTGGAGACAAACAGAGAGGTTTATGATGATGTCATCTCCTTAAAGGGATGAATTTATGATGTTACTTATTCATGTGCTGGTATGAGTAATCATGTGCCAGTTGATTTGTGGTGTCTGCTCTGGCTGGGGACGTGACAGAGACAGAGACACATGGCCATGACCACCTCAGGGTTAGTAGAGTGATGGACACTGAGAACACAATGTCATTCTTGGCTTACCAGATTTTCTGAGTAAAGCTGTAAGGGGAGAGTGGGGTATGTTGAGTCATTTTTTGCATTCAGGACCACTACATCAAGGGAAATATTTGCTCTGACAAGGATATCTACATATATTTCCTGGCTGTCATGTATCCCTGGGAGAGAAAAAAATCGGAATTCATGTAAATATATCAGTTTTGAAAAACATAGCTTGTCCAAAAAAAAGTGTTCTCTTGGTACAACTAACCTGGGTATGGGTAAGTTGAGTGTAGGGAAAGGGTAAGTTGAGCCGGCTTGGGATAAGTGGGTCGTGGTGCTGGTAGGTCAAAGTTTAATTCTTTGAATGGGTGTGTGCTATATTGTATATCTTAAATATATGCCTAGATTCAGATTTACAATGAGTTCACAAACATTAGGAACACCATTCATGGACTTCATAAGGTGTTGAAACCGTGCCACAGGGATGCTTGCCAATGTTGACTCCAAAGCTTCCCACAGTTGTGTGAAGTGTTTTTTAAATTTTATTTTATTATTTTAAAGGGCTGTGAAGTTGGCTTGATGTCCTTTGGGTGGTGGATCATTCCTGAGTTACAACCGTTGAGTGTGAAAAAACCTAGCAATGTTGCAGTTCTTGACACTATCAAACCAGTGAACCTGGCAATATCTACCATACCCCGTTCAATGGCACTTACATATTTTGTCTTGTCCATTCACTGTCTGAATGGCTCACATACACAATATATGTCTCAGTTGTATCAAGGCTTTAACCCGTCTCTTCCCCTTCATCTACACTGATTAAATGGGATTTAACAGGTGACATCAATAAGAGATCATAGCTTTCACCTGGATTACCCTGGCCAGTCAATGTCATGGGATGAGCAGGTGTTTCCGAATGTTTTGTACACTAGATCTCTCTATTCAATATCACTTACCCTTCCACTTCTTGGCCAGTTGTCTGGGACAGGGAGGTTGCGTCAATGTGCCAGTACTATGCCCATGAAACTGCTCTGTGAGATTCTTGATATGCTTATCAAGCTCAGACCCCATGTCATCAGATAAGACCCTTATGTGCCTCTGCCACTCTGTCGCAGCCTGTCTTTCACACAGGTGCTGTACATTCATTTGGTGTCAATGTACCTCCTCAGTGTCATTCAGTCAATTTGCTCGTCCCTTGCTGCTGCTCAAATGGACTTCTTCACTTCCCTCACCTCATTGTTTGCTCCCTCAAGAACCTCAAGAGGTGCTAGACCCCTGCTTGTTTTACATTTGTATACACAGGGCATGATGATGTCCACTCTATAACAACAAAAATGCATATTTAGTTCATCTGCATGACACAATACTATGCATATATTATGCATAAAACAGACAAAACGCAATCATAGTTTGTACAGTATGTGGTAGGGTGGCTATTGGCTCAACTTACCCCAAGGCAAACATCGTGACTATATTTGCCCACACAGCTACAAAAATGCACTTTCATGGAAGGTTTAGGACGTCATATCGTATCTTATAGAGACCCCAACTGATGTATAAACTAATATTAAAAATATCTATGTTGGTTTAGATACAAGCATCATGAAACCTACAACATAACAAATTCATTTGACTTTGTGAAAATCTGTTTTTTTTGGACCTAACTTAACACTTTTTCCATGCGGTTTCTTCCTTCACAGACTCCATGAAATGATGACCTCTTCCTAAATATGTATGGTCACATGATATATTTTGTGTATGGTTTCCTAGAAACAAGGGGTGGTTCATTTGACCATTTGGCTCAACTTACCACACTCTCCCCCAACTCGTATGGTGAACTTGACCACTTGTTACCGAATTTGAAGAATTGTAAAAAGTAATCAAATATGTAAGTATAAAACAGAACACACACATATATATATATATATATATATATATATATATATATATATATATATATATATATATATATATATATATATGAAAATAAAAAAAATGCTAGACTAACAGGAAACGGTTATTTGTTCAAGAAAATATTATTCAATCTAATTAGAACAATCACAGGAGATTTCCAATACCCAGGCACAACTTGCAGGTAATATATAGACTGTATATTTATAGGTGTTCCAAAACGTTATATGCAGAGCGCTGGAAGATACCACTATAAAATGGCCAGTTCCTCTGGTTTTCCAATTTATAGGTATGTGTTTGGGTAAAATGAAAATGTTTGATTTATTCTATAAACTACAGATCACATTTCTCCCAAATTCCAAATAAAAACATTGTAATTTAAAGCAAATGGACAATGACCCCAAGCATACTGTCATGTTTTGTCTTATATCATCTTGTCATTTTGCTTTTCCTTCTGGCCCCCTGCTGGTCTTTTTAGGACAACAAAGTTCCTCTCTCTCTTCTCTCTATTGTTCCTGCTCCCAGCTGTTCCATTCCCCTAATCAATCATTTAGTCTTCCCACACCTCAATCTTTTCCCCTATTAGAACATTTCTTCCCTTGTTTTCCGTTCCTGTCAGAACCTTGTCTATTGTTCACCGTGTTGTGTTTGTGTATCGCCCTGTCGTGTCGTGTTTCCCTCAGATGCTGCGTGGTGAGCAGGTGTCTGAACTGCTATATAAGCCTTCCCGGAGGAATGGGCCTGCTGTTCAAGATCGAGTCTCCAGTCTGTTCTCGTCATTACTTATGTTTGTAGAATTACTTTACTGGATTAAAGACTCTGTTTTGCCCCAAGTTAAACAATGTAAAACGGCAATGACAACAAAGTATTGGAGTGGCCATCAAAAGCCCTGACTCAATCCTAATGGGCAGAACCTAAAAAGTGTATGGAGGCCTAAAACCTGACCCAGTTATATAAGCTCTGAAGGAATGGATGAAAAAATACCCAACTTATTGTGGGAATCATTGTTGAAAGCTTTGCTGAAACAATTAAAGGCAATGCTAAAATACTAATTGAGTGTATGTAAACTTCTGACCCACTAGGGAATGTGATGAAAGAAATACAAGCTGAAATAAATCATTCTCTCTGCTATTATTCTGACATTTCACATTCTTAAAATAAAGTGGTGATCCTAAATGACCTAAGACAGGGCATTTTTACTAGGATTAAATGTCAGGAATTGTGAAAAACGGAGTTATATATATATATATATATATATATTTATTTATTTATAATAAAATGAAAATAAAATCACATATGAATTTTTCTCTGCAATTTCTCAACTGTAAACCTCCAGTTTGTTCTTAGTCATTTTCCTGTTTCTATTAATGAGCTATTGTTGAGTATTTGTTCTGCATCCCAAATGGTTCCCAATGCCCCTTTGTGGTGCGCTACCTCTCGCCAGGAGAAAAAGGGGTTGAGGACAGGGGTTGGATGCTTTTACACTCTCCAACTAGGTCGAAAATGTACATTCTTAAAAGTGTACAACAATATACAGGAAGTGATGATGTGATTGTATAGCCTTAAATAAAACTAACTCATTGTAGTTGAGCACTTCTTGCT
>NC_060181.1:31902729-32125229 GCF_021184085.1 Oncorhynchus gorbuscha
ATTGGGACTTGCACTTAAGTAGAGCTACTCTGCTGTGAGGGGAGATTTAAAATTCCATTAGCGTCAAATCAATGACAGCTCTGCTCCGCTCTCAGCAGTGAGAGAGCAGCGTCTCGAAGACGGGCCTCGTCTGATCCGCGTCCAAAATGTTTCAAGGTAATTGAGGATACGAATGACTCAGTGGCAGCAGAGTGATTGAAACCAGTGGCTCGCTAATTACAGAGAGAAGCTGTCTGAAATAGCACCTTATTCCCTCATTCCAATGGGCCCTGGTCAAAAGTAATGTAGTATATAGGGAATAGGGGACCATTTGGGACGCAACCCAAGCTGAGCTCTAGGAGGAAGGTCCTCACTCATTCACGGGAGGAGGGAAATATATATGAGCCTCATGGACTGTAATTACAGATGATTGCAGATCATTATTTCTCCACTGTAAAGTTCATATATTTATAGAGACTAAATGTCATTAATGGCCCTTGAGTTACCTTCACAGGTCTTTAAATATTCCAGCTGATGCCTTGCTATGACAGATATAGTCCCTGTGTAGCGTGCTACATTTGACCAGAGCCCTATGGGGCATTTGAGACACAGTAATAATCTCACTTGTAACTGTCTGTAGTATTATTTGCTATGAAAATACATCTCAGTAAGCAAGGCATGTTTTGCAGTGACAACACAACACACACGTACAGGATTATGAATAGATTCCCTCAGTCTAAAAACGAATCTCCTGTCAGCTACACAAGACTAAGATCAGTCCTTACTCTGTGTTCTTCAGGTCACAGACACAGACGCATAAGGTTAAGTCCTGCACTGTTAGACCATCTGTTGCTGTCTTTTTGTGAATATGAAGAGCACAATGATATAATCATGACGCTCAGTGTCATAAACCTCACTCCTCTTCTTCGAGGTGACCTCCATCTGTCCATCTGTCTTTATCTCAATCTCTCTTTATCTTTATCTCGCCATCCCAGGAAAAGAACAAGGTCTCATCTTGGATTTATTTTACACTTCATTTCCTGATGAAGTGGAGCTCACGACTCATCTCATCTTTGTGCTTCCAAAATGGTACCCTCTTCCCTATATTGTGCACTACTTTTGACCAGGGCCCATACTGTAGGGCTCTGTCAACAGTAGTACACTATGAAAGGAACAGGGTGCCATTTGGGACGCCGACTTAGACCCAGATTGGCTGAAGAAACATTATGCTAATGTCTCCATGGTCTACGGGTCTGGAGGAGAGTTGGAAGAGAGGCACACTTTAATGATGTGACCTATACTCTCTTATAGAAGCTCTCTTAAAGGGCAATCAATTACTTATATAAAAATAACCATACAGAATCCTGCGAAAAAGGGGTCTAAAAACAGTTACTGCATTATTTTAGATAATAGGCGGAGCATTTAAGTGTGATTCACCACAGGCCAAAATATAGTTGTAAACTTCACCATCTATATCTTTGTAGGAAGGGTCAGTAGTACCAGATACTGCAGGATCTCAACTTGAAACCCCCTGAATGGGGGTATATTGCAGGTTGAGGGCAAGGGTAAGTTACTGTTTCCCAATGCATGACTTTGGCATGGGCTTTGAAGAAGCCTCATGTCACAATACTGGTATAGGAAATACATTTGATGGATAATAATGAAAATGAAGCATAATACCTCGCTCCAGCTACTAACCTGTGTTTCAGCTCACTCACAATGGTCCAGTTCAACATCAATGGAAGCCACACCTTCCTCTGCTCTAACATCAACAAAACAAGGGCCACTGGTAGGAAATCACATGGTTAAATATTCAGTACAACTCAACACTGACTGTCACTGTGGAAGCATTACAACTTGGAGAAGGTTGACTGGCATGGAGCTTACGTCTAAAGTGTTTGTCTTTCTGAAAAGAAGTAAGAGTTCAACCAGTTACTGAGTGACAGAAACGGCATGTCTTGACGTTGTAATTGTTACCACCCTAAGCTTTTCTCTGTTCCCATTGTGGCTATATGCCTTTGAGTGTCAGGGTGCATTTTCCTTTTAGCAACCAGTATAGTTCCTTTATAGTTGTCACAGGAACCCTGATCACTTTTATTCCCAATGGAATTCAGATGTGAGGAAATGAGAGTGAATTAAACTAGTGCTCTCACTGACAAGTACATTGTGGGTATTATGGACCAGGGCTGGTACTGAGGTAAGTAGCCTATAGTTAAGACATACAATAGACTCACTCAGGAGAGGTTTGAAACTCTTGTACAAGAGGCCACAAAGTCATACTAAGGCCAGAATTCAATGAAAAAACACGTTGCTGACAAGCTTATCACAATGGACTTTTAACGGTAATTTATGCCCGCGTCGACCTCTGCAGCGTTTACCATCAATGCAATGTCACGAAATTGACTTAATAAAAAGGCTCTTTGTTAGTAGTGTAGTGTGCAGCACTGCAACAAGCTTTTTAATGAATTCTGGCCATGGTGCCTTTCTCAGGTGTGGTGCAGTGGTTAGTCCTAGTTCCTTTCGTCCAAAATCACAAAAAGTGCTGTCTATCTCTGCCTGGTAATGCCATTACTCTCCATTGGAGAGAAAAACACAGAAAGACCTGTTTCAGCCATCCATCACACAGCTCTCTATAAGGGACGGAACGACAGATGTGGTATGAGTAGCTTCATCCAAACTCCTCTGCTCTCAACATGGCAGATGTATGTTTTAGATGAGATGATCATGGTATCATGGAGCCATACAGCCTTCATCACAATATATCCATAATGTGGGTACTATAGACCCAGGTTGCATCTGAAATTGCATCCCATTGCCTATATAGTGCACTTCTTTTGTTGAACAGAGCCCATTGGCCCTTGTCAAAAGCAGTGCACTACAGAGTGAACGGGGTGTCATTTCAGACACATGATGTGATGATTCCCTTCTAGTAATTGATATTCTGCTACAGTAATACTGAGCAAGAGGCATCTTGTCCCTGAACCGAAATACAGTCATATTGGAAACAATCACCTGATATGTTACACTTAGAGAGAAACAGACAGGAGGAGGAGGAGGAGAAGGAAGAGGTTGAGACTTGCTGCTATCAGACAAGCTGTGGGTCCATTATCACTTCTCTCCTTCACAGCCATGTGTCACCTGCCCTTTTCCACTAGTCTGGGTATTGATCATTTTGCACAGATGGGGGAACAAACCTCAACCCAAGGTGACTCAGGAGAAATGGGAAGCGCTCTTAAGAACAAACACATCTTTTGCGTTTCAAATTAACTCAAGACATTTTTAATTTAATTTGTGTACTAAGCAAATTGCTTTGGGAGGGATATCCTGGCAAAGTGTAATGACATGATAGCTTCTGCTTCAAGTCATCTGAGAACAACTGGGTCCCTTAACAACAGTGTCTCTTAGAACAAGTAGGAGAGACACTAGCTAATGGCTTTCTTATTCTATTAGTCATACGGCAGCATACTCTACTGTACATAATGGAATATTATAGATACGTACTGTTGGAACCTGCTTGTTTGTTTGCACATATTTGAATTTGTATTTATTATTGATCTCCATTAGCTGCTGCCAAGGCAGTTTTCTTGGGGTCCAGCAAAATTAAGGCAGTTATACATGTTTTAAACATTACAATACATGTATAATAGATTTCACAACATATTAAGTGTGTGCCCTGAGGCCCCTACTCTACTACCACACAAAATCCATATGTACGTGTGTGTATAGTGTGTATGTTATCGTGTTTTTCGTATGCATGTGTCTGTGCCTATGTTTGTGTTTCTTCACAGTCCCCGCTGTTCCATAAGGTGCGTTTTTGTCTGCTTTATAAATCAAATTTTACTGCTTGCATGAGTTACTTGATGTGGAATATTCCATGTCGTCATAACTCTATGTAGTACTGTGCAGTTGTACTGTGCACCTCCATAGTCTGTTCTGGACTTGGGGACTGTGAAGAGACCTCTGGTGGCACGTCTTGTGGGGTATAAATTGGTGTTCGAGCTGTGTACCTGTAGTTCAAACAGACAGCATGCATTCAACATGTCAATACCTCTCACAAATACAAGTAGTGATGAAGTTAATATTTAGTTGAGATTTAGCTTTTCTCAAAGGAATAACTTTTTGGGAGATTGCCATAGGAGAATAACTTTTGCTTCCCTCCAGGCCTGAGGGCACTCTGTTATGCAGGTGAATGAGGACCCAAAAGCGACTTGGCGAAAACAGAGTCTTTAATCCAGTAAGATACTTAACAAAACAAAAGGCATAATACTACTCGTAAAGACGAGAACAGACTGGAGACTTGATCAAGAACTGCAGGTTGCCTCGGGAAGGCACTTGAACCTAGCAGACTCAGACACCTGCTCACCACGCAGCATCTGAGGGAAACACGACACGACAGGGCAAAACATAGACACAGCACGGTGAATATAGACAAGGATCCGACAGGGCAGGTACGGAAAACAAGGAGAGAAATAGGGACTCTAATCAGGGAAAAGGATCGGGAACAGGTGTGGGAAGACTAAATGATTGATTAGGGGAATAGGAACAGCTGGGAGCAGGAACGGAACGATAGAGAGAAGAGAGAGCGAGAGAGTGAGAGAGGGAGGGGGAGAGAGAGGGATAGAAAGAGGGAAAGAACCTAATAAGACCAGCAGAGGGAAACGAATAGAAGGGGAAGCACAGGGACAAGACATGATAATTAATGACAAAACATGACAGTACCCCCCACTCACCGAGCGCCTCCTGGCGCACTCGAGGAGGAACCCTGGCGGCAACGGAGGAAATCATCAATAAGCGAACGGTCCAGCACGTCCCGAGACGGAACCCAACTCCTCTCCTCAGGACCGTAACCCTCCCAATCCACTAAGTATTGGTGACCCCGTCCCCGAGAACGCATGTCCATGATCTTATGTACCTTGTAAATAGGTGCGCTCGACAAGGACGGGAGGGGGAGGGAAGACGAACGGGGGTGCGAAGAAAGGGCTTAACACAGGAGACATGGAAGACAGGATGGACGCGACGAAGATGTCGCGGAAGAAGCAGCGGTGCGCTTTGTCGCACAGCGACAGGATTGACGACCTGGGAGACACGGAACGGACCAATGAACTGTCGTAGGATTGACGACCTGGGAGACACGGAACGGACCAATGAAGGGAACGCTGGACTCGGCAGTCAACTGGTACGAGAAGCTGTCGTAAGAGGAAGGTTGCGTAGTGGAAAGCCACACTCTCTGGCCGCATGAAACAATACCTTGGACTCTTAATCCTGCGTTTATGATTTGTGCGGTCTCTTAGCGGAAGGAAGTTTAGCAGTCTTCCCGACAACCGTAAGAATCACAGACAAAGGCAGACCGGTAATGAAGTCTAAGGCGATGTGAGACCATGGTCGAGAAGGAATGGGGAGCGGTCTGAGACGACCGGCAGGAGGAGAGTTACCCGACTTAGTCTGCGCGCAGTCCGAACAAGCAGCCACGAAACGGCGCGTGTCACGCTCCTGAGTCGGCCACCAAAAGCGCTGGCGAATAGACGCAAGAGTGCCTCGAACACCGGGATGACCAGCTAACTTGGCAGAGTGAGCCCACTGAAGAACAGCCAGACGAGTGGAAACAGGAACGAAAAGGAGGTTACTAGGACAAGCGCGCGGTGACGCAGTGTGCGTGAGTGCTTGCTTAACCTGTCTTTCAATTCCCCAGACTGTTAACCCGACAACACGCCCATAAGGAAGAATCCCCTCGGGATCAGTAGAAGCCACAGAAGAACTAAACAGACGGGATAAGGCATCAGGCTTGGTGTTCTTGCTACCCGGACGGTAAGAAATCACAAACTCGAAACGAGCAAAAAACAACGCCCAACGAGCTTGACGGGCATTAAGTCGTTTGGCAGAACGGATGTACTCAAGGTTCTTATGGTCTGTCCAAACGACAAAAGGAACGGTCGCCCCCTCCAACCACTGTCGCCATTCGCCTAGGGCTAAGCGGATGGCGAGCAGTTCACGGTTACCCACATCATAGTTGCGCTCAGATGGCGACAGGCGATGAGAAAAATAAGCGCAAGGATGAACCTTATCGTCAGACTGGAAGCGCTGGGATAGAATGGCTCCCACGCCTACCTCTGAAGCGTCAACCTCGACAATGAATTGTCTAGTGACGTCAGGAGTAACGAGGATAGGAGCGGACGTAAAACGTTCTTTTAGAAGATCAAAAGCTCCCTGGGCGGAACCGGACCACTTAAAACACGTCTTGACAGAAGTAAGAGCTGTGAGAGGGGCAGCAACTTGACCGAAATTACGAATGAAACGCCGATAGAAATTAGCGAAACCTAAAAAGCGCTGCAACTCGACACGTGACCTTGGAACGGGCCAATCACTGACAGCTTGGACCTTAGCGGAATCCATCTGAATGCCTTCAGCGGAAATAACGGAACCGAGAAAAGTAACGGAGGAGACATGAAAAGAGCACTTCTCAGCCTTTACGTAGAGACAATTCTCTAAAAGGCGCTGTAGAACACGTCGAACGTGCTGAACATGAATCTCGAGTGACGGTGAAAAAATCAGGATATCGTCAAGATAGACAAAAACAAAGATGTTCAGCATGTCTCTCAGAACATCATTAACTAATGCCTGAAAAACAGCTGGCGCATTGGCGAGACCAAACGGCAGAACCCGGTACTCAAAATGCCCTAACGGAGTGTTAAACGCCGTTTTCCACTCGTCCCCCTCTCTGATGCGCACGAGATGGTAAGCGTTACGAAGGTCCAACTTAGTAAAGCACCTGGCTCCCTGCAGAATCTCGAAGGCTGATGACATAAGGGGAAGCGGATAACGATTCTTAACCGTTATGTCATTCAGCCCTCGATAATCCACGCAGGGGCGCAGAGTACCGTCCTTCTTCTTGACAAAAAGAACCCCGCCCCGGCCGGAGAGGAAGAAGGCACTATGGTACCGGCGTCAAGAGACACAGATAAATAATCCTCGAGAGCCTTACGTTCGGGAGCCGACAGAGAGTATAGTCTACCCCGAGGAGGAGTGGTCCCCGGAAGGAGATCAATACTACAATCATACGACCGGTGAGGAGGAAGGGAGTTGGCTCGGGACCGACTGAAGACCGTGCGCAGATCATGATATTCCTCCGGCACTCCTGTCAAATCGCCAGGTTCCTCCTGAGAAGTGGGGACAGAAGAAATGGGAGGGATGGCAGACATTAAACACTTCACATGACAAGATACGTTCCAGGATAGGATAGAATTACAAGACCAATTAATAGAAGGATTATGACATACTAGCCAGGGATGACCCAAAACAACAGGTGTAAAAGGTGAACGAAAAATCAAAAAAGAAATAGTCTCACTGTGGTTACCAGATACTGTGAGAGTTAAAGGTAGTGTCTCAAATCTGATACTGGGAAGATGACTACCATCTAAGGCAAACATGGGCGTAGGCTTGTCTAACTGTCTGAAAGGAATGTTATGTTTCCGAACCCATGCTTCGTCCATGAAACAACCCTCAGCCCCAGAGTCAATCAAGGCACTGCATGTAGCACCCGAACCGGTCCAGCGTAGATGGACCGACATAGTAGTACAGGATCTAGATGAAGAGACCTGAGTAGTAGCGCTCACCAGTAGCCCTCCGCTTACTGATGAGCTCTGGCCTTTACTGGACATGAATTGACAAAATGTCCATCAAATCCGCAATAGAGGCACAGGCGGTTGGTGATCCTCCGTTCCCTCTCCTTGGTCGAGATGCGAATACCTCCCAGCTGCATGGGCTCAGTCTCTGAGCCAGAGGAGGGAGATGGTTGCGATGCGGAGCAGGGAAACACCGTTGACTCGAGCTCTCTTCCACGAGCTTGGTGACGAAGATCTACCCGTCGTTCTATGCGGATGGCGAGAGCAATCAAAGAGTCCACACTGGAAGGAACCTCCCGAGAGAGAATCTCATCTTTGACCACTGTGTGGAGTCCCTCCAGAAAACGAGCGAGCAGCGCCGGCTCGTTCCAGTCACTAGAGGCAGCAAGAGTACGAAACTCTATAGAGTAATCCGTTATGGATCGATCACCTTGGCATAGGGAAGCCAGGGCCCTAGAAGCCTCCCCACCAAAAACTGAACGGTCAAAAACCCGAATCATCTCCTCTTTAAAGTTCTGGTAATTGTTAGAACAATCAGCCCTTGCCTCCCAGATAGCTGTGCCCCACTCTCGGGCCCGGCCAGTAAGGAGTGAAATGACGTAAGCAACCCGAGCTCTCTCGCTAGAGTATGTGTTGGGTTGGAGAGAGAACACAATATCACACTGGGTGAGAAAGGAGCGGCACTCCGTGGGCTGCCCGGAGTAGCAAGGTGGGTTATTAACCCTAGGTTCCGGAGGCTCGGCAGGCCAGGAAGTAACAGGTGGCACGAGACGAAGACTCTGGAACTGTCCAGAGAGGTCGGAAACCTGAGCGGCCAGGTTCTCCACGGCATGGCGAGCAGCAGACAATTCCTGCTCGTGTCTGCCGAGCATGGCTCCTTGGATCTTGACGGCAGTGTTACGAGCCTCTGTAGTCGCTGGGTCCATTCCTTGGTCGGATCCTTCTGTTATGCAGGTGAATGAGGACCCAAAAGCGACTTGGCGAAAACAGAGTCTTTAATCCAGTAAGATACTTAACAAAACAAAAGGCATAATACTACTCGTAAAGACGAGAACAGACTGGAGACTTGATCAAGAACTGCAGGTTGCCTCGGGAAGGCACTTGAACCTAGCAGACTCAGACACCTGCTCACCACGCAGCATCTGAGGGAAACACGACACGACAGGGCAAAACATAGACACAGCACGGTGAATATAGACAAGGATCCGACAGGGCAGGTACGGAAAACAAGGAGAGAAATAGGGACTCTAATCAGGGAAAAGGATCGGGAACAGGTGTGGGAAGACTAAATGATTGATTAGGGGAATAGGAACAGCTGGGAGCAGGAACGGAACGATAGAGAGAAGAGAGAGCGAGAGAGTGAGAGAGGGAGGGGGAGAGAGAGGATAGAAAGAGGGAAAGAACCTAATAAGACCAGCAGAGGGAAACGAATAGAAGGGGAAGCACAGGGACAAGACATGATAATTAATGACAAAACATGACACACACACTTTCTAGTAGGCTTAGATAGAAGATATGGTAAGTAAGAGTGGCAATATCATCCGCTATTATCCTCAGTCATTTTCCATCCAAGTTGTCAGACCCAGTGGCTTGTCATTGTTGATAGACAACAATAATTGTTTTACCTCTTCCACACTTACTTTACAGAATTCAAAATGACAATGCTTGTCTTTCTTAATTTGGTCAGATATACTTGGATGTGGTGTCAGCGTTTGTTGCTGGCATGTTATGCCTAAATTTGCTAATCTTGCCAATTAAAAAACAATTCAAGTAGTGGGCAATATCAGTGGGTTTTGTGATGAGTGAGCCATCTGATTCAATGAATGATGGAGCAGAGTTTGCCTTTCTGTCACATTCTTTCAAAATCGAACCCAGAAGCAGACCAGGACAAGGAGAGTAGGAAGAAGGTGAGTATTTATTTAAGTGAATGTGAATGGGTAGATATATCCAGGTGGCGTAGCGGGCAGCGGTGGTGAGTTGATGGGAGTAAATAGGTGGATCCAATGGGGTAGCGGAATCCTCCGACGACCAGGTGGGAATGGGGTAAATGATCCGGGTGAATAACTGAACACAGAACAAACAGAGGTAAGTTTACGGCAAGCAATACATTAAAAAAAATAGAAAAAAAATTATATCCAACTTGAGGCTGATACTATGGCACAACATACTGTTCATGGCTAACGATCCGGCAGGGAATGGATGTCAGGTCCGGGCTTATGAAGAGGAGAGATGATGATCAGGACCAGGTGTGCAGATAGCTGATGGGATACAAGGTGCGGGTAATCAGAACTCCCAACTGGCTACATTGCCCGGCAACCAGACAGGGTGTGTTCCAGGACGCCGGAAAAAACACTCCAGGACAGAACACAGGCAAAAAACAGACTCAGGAAACGGGATTCGTGACACTTTCTGATGAAAATGTAATTTAAGGTGCTCCAAAGCTTTTCACTATTATTAGATATATCATTTATATTTGTTTTATAATGTAGATTTTTCTCATTTTTCTTCAGATTAGTCACATGATTTCTCAATTTGCAGTACGTTTGCCAATGGTTGTACAGCCAGGCCTATTTGCCATTTCTTTTGCCTCTTCTCTCTCAGCCATAAAATGTTTAAATTCCTCATCAATCCACAGGGATTTCATAGTTTTTACAGTAATTTTCTTAATAATGGGTGCATGCTTATTAGTAACTGGGATAAGCAATTTCATAAATGTGTCACGGGCAGCATCTGGTTGCTCCTCATTACACACCATGGACCAACAAATACTCTTTACATCTACAACATAGGTATCGCTACAAAACTTATTGCATGACCTCTTATACAATATATTAGGCCTAGCCTTTGGCACATTGGTTTTCCTAGATATGGCTACTATATTGTGATGTCTACATACGAAGAATGTGGATACTGCTTTCAAACAAATTTCTGCAGCATTAGTACAGATGTGATCAATATTTATTGATGATTTCATCCCTGTGCTGTTTGTAACAACCCTGGCAGGTTGACTGATAACTTGAACCAGTTTGCAGGCGCTAGTTACAGTTTGAAGATTTCTCTTCAGTGGGCAGCCTGATGAACCAGTCAATATTTAAATCACCCAGAAAATATACCTCTCTTTTGATATCACATACAGCATTTCACACATATTATCCAGATACTGACTGTTAACACTTAGTGGTCCATAGCAGCTTCCCACCAGAATGGGCTTTAGGTGAGGCAGATGAACCTGTAGCGATATTACTTCAACAGTATTTAACATGAGATCCTCTATAAGCTTTACAGGAATGGGGTTCTGAATATACAATATAACAGCCACACCTCCACCTCTAGCACTTCTATATTTTCTGAAGATCTTATAACCATGAATTGCTAGCACTGTATCGTCAAGGTTTTATCTAAGTGAGTTTCAGAAGAATATGAATGTCATCTGTTACTAGCAAGTTATTGATTTCATGAACCTTGTTTGTTAATGTGGGCTATTTGTAACACTTTTCTGGGATGCTTGAATGTTTTTCTTGCTTTACTGGGAAGCTGAGCAGAGGCAGTCATGCTCTGGTTATTTATGTTAGTGCAGGGTGAGCTGCGCACAGTGGACTTCCTGATTGGACACACCACCTCAGTGCTAACAGTATAACAGTATAACTCATGGTTCATAAGCATAGGGTTACTGCATGCAATAGCTATAGGATCAGCAGAGGCATTCAGGGCAGCAAGAGGGGCATGAATTAGGATACTTAGATGATGTCTTCCAACACCCCTGTGATAATGTGCATTTGCTGAAGCATACCTTCACTGCTGACGTCATTTCCTGTCAGTTTTGTTGCTAGCGTTACTTTGCTACCTGCCAACTTTATGTTTTTTCTTTTAATTGACTGTTTATATTTTTATTTTTTCCCTCGCTCAACTTTTTTCATTCAACTTTTTCACCCTGGATGCTTTATCTGGACATGGTTCTACAGGACCTCCAACAGCTAAAGCTTAGTAGCAACATTAACATGATGCCTTCTAATTGCAGTCGCTGTACTCATAATATACAGGAGAACGATCGCCTTGTGGTGCGGATAGCCATGCTACAAGCCCAGCTTCAGACGCAATCGTTAGGCTAGGGTCATTTAATTGAAGGAAAGGTTGAAACAGCGTCTGTGCCACAAATAAGTACAGATAGTAGTATAAATCTCCTCACACAGTCGCCGCAGCCTAACAATTTTCTCATGGGTTCTGGAAGGAAATGCTGTAGGAATGCTCACTCATTCAGCCGGCAGAAACTTTCAACCGGTTCTCCCTATAAAGCAATGAGTCGGTGTCAGAGGCCAATACGGGGTCTGAGACGCCGAAGCCTCCCACCATTAGCTCTGACAAATTGTAAACCCTAGACAGTGGCAACTCCATTACCCGCAGTATTAGACTTAAAAATAATCATCCAACGATCATACACTATTTACCAGGGGGCAGGGCTACCGACGTTAAGGCTAATCTGAAGATAGTGCTGGCTAAGGATAAAACTGGCGAATGTAGAGAGTATAGGGATATTGTTATCCACGTTAGCACCAACGATGTTAAGCTGAAAAAGTCAGAGGTCACCAAGTACAACATTGCGGCAGTGTGTAAATCAGCTAGAAAGATGTGTCGGCTTCAAGTTATTGTCTCTGGTCCCCTCCCAGTTAGGGGGAGTGATGAGCTCTACAGTAGTCTCACAACTCAATCGCTGGTTGAAAACTGTTTTCTACCCATCCCAAAAGATAGAATTTGTAGAGAATTGGCCCTCTTTCTGGGACTCACCCACAAACAGGACCAAACCTGGCCTGCTGAGGAGTGATGGACTCCATCCTAGCTGGAGGTGTGCTCTCATCTTATCTATGAACATAGACAGGGCTCTAACTCCTATAGCTCCACAATGACATAGGGTGCAGGCCAGGCAGCAGGCTGTTAGCCAGCCTGCCAGCTTAGTGGAGTCTGCCACTAGCACAGTCAGTGTAGTCAGCTCAGCTATCCCCACTGAGACAGTGTCTGTGCCTCGATCTAAGTTGGGCAAAACTAAACATGGCGGTGTTCACCTTAGCAATCTCACTTGAATAAAGCCCTCCTCCCTTCCTGTCATTATTGAAAGAGATTGTGATATCTCACATCTCAAAATAAGCCTGCTTAATGTTAGATCCCTCACTTCCAAGGCAGTTATAGTCAGTTAACTAATCTTGATGTGATTGGCTTGACTGAAACATGGCTTAAGCCTGATGAATTTACTGTGTTAAATGAGGCCTCTCCTCCTGGTTACACTAGTGACCATATCCCGCAAAGGCGGAGGTGTTGCTAACATTTACGATACCAAATTTTAATTTACAAACTGCGTTGTCTTTTGAGCTTCTAGTCATGAACTCATTCAGCCTATTTAATCACTTTTTATAGCTACTGTTTACAGGCCTCCTGGGCCATATACAGCGTTCCGCACTGAGTTCCCTGAATTCCTATCGGACCTTGTAGTCACGGCAGATAATACTCACATTTTTGGTGATTTTAATATTCACATGGAAAAGTCCACAGACCCACCATAAAAGGTTTTCTGAGCCATCATCAACTCAGTGGGTTTTGTCCAACATGTCTCCGGACCTACTCACTGTCACAGTCATACTCTGACCTAGTTCTGTCCTGTGGAATAAATATTGTGGATCTTAATGTTTTCCGTCATAATCCTGGACTATCGAACCACCATTTTATTACGTTTGCAATCGCAACAGGATCATCAAAAGCCGTGGTATAAATTCTAAGACAAGCCAAAGATTCCTAGATGACCTTCCAGACTCCCTCCACTTACCCACGGACGTCAGAGTACAACAATCAGAGGAACTTAATTTAACCTTGCTTAATACCCTAGATGCAGTCGCACCCCTAAAAACAGAACAAAAATTGTCATAAGAAACTAGCTCCCTGGTATACAGAAAATGACTTGGTGCTGCCTATCTTGGCCAAGACGCTATTGAAAAATAGATTTTAAATCTCAATGAGCCCTTCCTGGTTAAATAAAGGTTAAATAAAATAAATAAAAATACCCGAGCCCTGAAGCAAGCTTCCAGAAAATTGGAACAGAAAACACGCTACACAAAACTGGAAGTCTTTAGATTAGCTTTTTATTTCAGCTTTATTTAATCAGGTAGTCCAGATGAGAACAAGTTCTCATTTACACCTGTGACCTGGATAAAGCGAAGCAGTGAGGCCCAAACAACAACACAGAGTTACACATGGAATAAACAAACACACAGTCAATAACACAATAGGAAAATAAATGGGGGGAAAAATACTGTCCAGTATCGAAAAGCCCTCACTACTGCTCGATCATCCTATTTTTCCAACTTAATTGAGGAGAATAAGAACAATCCTAAATGTATTTCTGATACTGTCGCAAAGCTAACTAAAAAGCAGCATTCCTCAAGAGAGGATGGTTTTCACTTCAGCAGTGAAAAATTCTAAACTTCTTTGACGAAAAGAACATGATCATTAGAAAGCAAATTTCGGACTCCTCTTTAAATCTGCTTATTTCTCCAAATCTCAGTTGTCCTGAGTCTGCACAAAGCTTCCAGAACCTAGCATCCATGGAGACTCTCAAGTTTAAAAAAAATACTATATCTCTTGACACATTGATGAAAATAGTCATGGCCTCTAAAGCTGCATACTGGACCCTATTCCAACTAAACTACTGAAAGAGCTACTTCATGTGCTTGGCCCTCCTATGTTGAACATAGTAAACAGCTCCCTATCCACCGGATGTGTACCAAACTCACTAAAAGTGGCAGTAATAAAGCCTCTATTGAAAAAGCCTAAACTTGACCCAGAAAATATAAAAAACTAACGGCCTATATCAAATCTCCCAAACATCTAAAAGATATTGGAAAAAGCTGCTGCACAGCAACTCACTGCCTTCCTGAAGACAAACAATGTATATGTAACGCTTCAGTCTGGATTTAGACAACATCATAGCATTTCTCCACTGGGATTCTCTGCCTTTAACCCTACTACGGGGGCTGAGTCTTACTCGTTGGTGGTTGAAGATATCCCTCTAGTGGTGTGGGGGCTGTGCTTTGGTAAAGGGTGTGGGGTTATATCCTGCCTGGTTGGTACTGTCCGTGGGTATAGTCGGACGGGGCCACAGTGTCTCCCGACTCCTCATGTCTAAGCTTCCAGTAATTATGCTGCAATAGTTTATGTGTCGGGGACTAGGGTCAGTCTATTATATCTGGAGTATTTATCCTGTCTTAGCCTGTGTCCTGTGTGAATTTAAGTATGCTCCCTCTAACTCTCTCTCTTTCTCTCTCTTTCGCTTCTCTTGGAGGACCTGAGCCCTAGGACGACGCCTCAGGACTACCTGGCCTGATGACTCCTTGCTGTCCCCAGTCCACCTGGTCATGCTGCTGCTCCAGTTTAAACTGTTCTGCCTGCGGCTATAGAACCCTGACCTGTTCACCGGATGTGCTACCTTGTCCCGGACCTGCTGTTTTCGACTCTCTCTCTCTACCGCACCTGCTTTCTCTAACCCTGAATGATCGGCTATGAAAAGCCAACTGACATTTACTCCTAAGATGCTGACTTGTTTCATCCTCCACAACCACTGTGATTATTATTATTATTTGACTCTGCTGGTCATTTATGGAATGCTCGAACATCTTGGTCATGTACTGTTATAATCTCCACCCGGAACTGCCAAATGAGGACTGGTCACCCCTCAGAGTCTGGTTCCTCTAGGTTTTTTTTCTAGGTTCCTGTCTTTCTAGGGAGTTTTTCCGAGCCACCATGCTTCTACATCTGCATTGCTTGCTGTTTGGGGTTTTATGCTGGGTTTCTGTATAGCACTCGGCTGATGTAAAAAGTGCTTTATACATACATTTGATTGATTATGACAACTCAGCTGGCACAACTTCTTCTGAAGTCTGTCCCTCTCCTTGTTCGGGCGACGTTCGGCGGTCGACATCACCGGTCTTCTAGCCATCGCTGATCCACCTTTCATTTTCCATTGGTTTTGTCTTTGTTTTCTACACACCTGGTTTTCATTCCCCAATTACATGTTCATGTATTTAACCCTCTGTGTACCCCATGTTTTTTTGTGCCTGATTGTTTCTATGTTCATTTCGGTACATGGTGGCGTTTTTTTTGTTGACAGGTGCTGTTTTCACCTGAGCGTAATATATTTACCATTGTTCTTTTGGTCAAGTGTATTTGTTAACTTGTGCCTTTATTTTTGAGAAAGTATGTTGCTCACTCATTTTGCTCTCCAGCGCCTGACTTCATGCACCAGCTATACTCACCTTCTGACATCAGCGACACAATTGTAGGGATTAAATGAGCTGGGCTTGGGTCAGATCCCAAACACATTGATCAAAAGATATTAGATTTGGTAAGTGGGCTCCTATAAGATAATTTACAGTTTCCACCCAGCAATGTTACAGTATTGATGTCAACACCTTTGAAAGAAAAAAAATGTGTGGAGCTACAGCACAGCCATGTGAAGAAAATAAAGAGAATTGCATACTGTGATACAGTGTGTGTGTGTGTGTGTGTGTGTGTGTGTGTGTGTGTGTGTGTGTGTGTGTGTGTGTGTGTGTGTGTGTGTGTGTGTGTGTGTGTGTGTGTGTGTGTGTGTGTGTGTGTGTGTGTGTGTGTGTGTGTGTGTGTGTGTGTGTGATTCTGGTCATGTACAGTACAGGGGATGTGGTTTCCAGAACATCAAAGAGGTTACAGGTTGGAATAATTGGATACCCGCCCAACACCCCCACCGACCCCACCCTGCTCCCTCTCAATGCTTCTCCACCCTCTATCCGCATCCCCCAGCCCCCAGCCTCCTCCATACCCCCATCCCATTCCCCCTTGTGCTAGGGTTACAGGAATAGACACCTCACACCTCAAACTCGTTTAGGTAAACTTATGTACTTTTTTCAGAGCTGAGCTGACACCTGTCTTCTCCATTAAAGAAAGAAATCAGCCCTTCATATTCTAAAAATATGTGGCAAGAATGTAACTGATATAACTACCGCGCCACTGCTCTATAATTAATGTGGTCACAATTACAGCTGGAGAGAGAAATTTGATGTTCTCTCTCACCACTTTCTCTCTTTCTCTCTCTCTCTTGTTCGCTCCTGCTCTTTCGGAAGCATATTCCTAACTAGCAACCCGATCATCCCAGGGAGAGCTGTGAAAATAAAAATAGAAACACAGTATCAAACGTTCAAACCGACGCCATTAGAGATCTGACAGCTGCCGACAGTAATTAGCTGTCAAACGGCTCTCTCCATGCTGCTATAGAAATCTACCGTATACCTTCCTACCAACAGTTCAATATCATCTAGTATTGTTGCTATAGAAACCTACAGTATACCTTCCTACCAACAGTTCAATATCATCTAGTATTGTTGCTATAGAAATCTACCGTATAACTTCCTACCAACAGTTCAATATCATCTAGTATTGTTGCTATAGAAACCTACCGTATACCTTCCTACCAACAGTTCAATATCATCTAGTATTGTTGCCATAGAAACCTACCGTATACCTTCCTACCAACAGTTCAATATCATCTAGCATTGTTGCTATAGAAACCTACCGTATACCTTCCTACCAACAGTTCAATATCATCTAGCATTGTTCAGGACTGACAGCAGTCTGTGTTCATTACTTCACCTTGATTATGGTGAGTATGGCTAAGCAAAAGAAGAATGTCTGAAAAACTTGGAAACCAATCAATCTGCCATTATTAACACAATGGAAAAATCGAATAATTTATAATTAAAATATTGAAATAGCAAAGGAGACAGAGAAAAACAAATTGGTACAATTTAAGGCCACAAACAATGTTGCAGGCACTAGGAATCGGGGTATAAGCATGTGGGCCTGGGCATATGAGATGTGGTCATTGTTTGTGTGTAAGTAAGTTGTACGTTTTTAAGTTTTTATGGAATATCTACATAGGTGTACAGAGACACTATATCAGCAACCATCACTCCTGTGTTCCAATGGCACGTTGTGTTAGCTAATCCAAGTTCATCATTTTAAAAGGCTAACTGATCATTAGAAAACCCTTTTGCAATTATGTTAGCACATTGGTCCAGTTTTCAAAACTGTTGTTCTGATTAAAGAAGCAATACATCTGGCCTTCTTTAGACTAGTTGTGTCATGCTGGTGAATGAGGACCCAAAAGCGACTTGGCGAAAACAGAGTATTTAATCCAGAATAAACTTTACAAAACAAAAAGCATAATACTACACGTAAAGACAAGAACAGACTGGAGACTTGATCGAGAACTGCAGGTTGCCTCGGGAAGGCACTTGAACCTAGCAGACTCAGACACCTGCTCACCACGCAGCATCTGAGGGAAACACGACACGACAGGGCAAAACATAGACACAGCACGGTGAATTATAAATGAGGATCCGACAGGGCAGGTACGGGAAACAAGGAGTGAAATAGGGACTCTAATCAGGGAAAAGGATCGGGAACAGGTGTGGGAAGACTAAATGATGATTAGGGGAATAGGAACAGCTGGGAGCAGGAACGGAACGATAGAGAGAAGAGAGAGCGAGAGAGTGAGAGAGGGAGGGGGAGAGAGAGGGATAGAAAGAGGGAAAGAACCTAATAAGACCAGCAGAGGGAAACGAATAGAATGGGAAGCACAGGGACAAGACATGATAATAAATGACAAAACATGACAGTACCCCCCACTCACCGAGCGCCTCCTGGCGCACTCGAGGAGGAATCCTGGCGGCAACGGAGGAAATCATCAATGAGTGAACGGTCCAGCACGTCCCGAGACGGAACCCAACTCCTCTCCTCAGGACCGTAACCCTCCCAATCCACTAAGTATTGGTGACCCCGTCCCCGAGAACGCATGTCCATGATCTTATGTACCTTGTAAATAGGTGCGCTCTCGACAAGGACGGGAGGGGGGAGGGAAGACGAACGGGGTGCGAAGAAAGGGCTTAACACAGGAGACATGGAAGACAGGATGGACGCGACGAAGATGTCGCGGAAGAAGCAGTCGCACAGCGACAGGATTGACGACCTGGGAGACACGGAACGGACCAATGAACCGCGGAGTCAACTTACGAGAAGCTGTCGTAAGAGGAAGGTTGCGAGTGGAAAGCCACACTCTCTGGCCGCAACAATACCTAGGACTCTTAATCCTGCGTTTATTGGCGGCTCTCACAGTCTGTGCCCTGTAGCGGCAAAGTGCAGACCTCACCCTCCTCCAGGTGCGCTCACAACGTTGGACAAACGCTTGAGCGGAGGGAACGCTGGACTCGGCAAGCTGGGAAGAGAATAGAGGAGGCTGGTAACCCAGACTACTCTGAAACGGAGATAACCCGGTAGCAGACGAAGGAAGCGAGTTGTGAGCGTATTCTGCCCAGGGGAGCTGTTCTGCCCAAGACGCAGGGTTTCTGAAAGAAAGGCTGCGTAGTATGCGACCAATCGTCTGATTGGCCCTCTCTGCTTGACCGTTAGACTGGGGATGAAACCCGGAAGAGAGACTGACGGACGCACCAATCAAACGACAGAACTCCCTCCAAAATTGTGACGTGAATTGCGGGCCTCTGTCTGAAACGGCGTCTAACGGGAGGCCATGAATTCTGAACACATTCTCGATAATGATTTGTGCCGTCTCCTTAGCGGAAGGAAGTTTAGCGAGGGGAATGAAATGTGCCGCCTTAGAGAACCTATCGACAACCGTAAGAATCACAGTCTTCCCCGCAGACAAAGGCAGACCGGTAATGAAGTCTAGGGCGATGTGAGACCATGGTCGAGAAGGAATGGGGAGCGGTCTGAGACGACTGGCAGGAGGAGAGTTACCCGACTTAGTCTGCGCGCAGTCCGAACAAGCAGCCACGAAACGGCGCGTGTCACGCTCCTGAGTCGGCCACCAAAATCGCTGGCGAATAGACGCAAGAGTGCCTCGAACACCGGGATGACCAGCTAACTTGGCAGAGTGAGCCCACTGAAGAACAGCCAGACGAGTGGAAACAGGAACGAAAAGGAGGTTACTAGGACAAGCGCGCGGCGACGCAGTGTGCGTGAGTGCTTGCTTAACCTGTCTTTCAATTCCCCAGACTGTCAACCCGACAACACACCCATAAGGAAGAATCCCCTCGGGATCAGTAGAAGCCACAGAAGAACTAAACAGACGGGATAAGGCATCAGGCTTGGTGTTCTTGCTACCCGGACGGTAAGAAATCACAAACTCGAAACGAGCGAAAAACAACGCCCAACGAGCTTGACGGGCATTAAGTCGTTTGGCAGAACGGATGTACTCAAGGTTCTTATGGTCTGTCCAAACGACAAAAGGAACGGTCGCCCCCTCCAACCACTGTCGCCATTCGCCTAGGGCTAAGCGGATGGCGAGCAGTTCACGGTTACCCACATCATAGTTGCGCTCAGATGGCGACAGGCGATGAGAAAAATAAGCGCAAGGATGAACCTTATCGTCAGACTGGAAGCGCTGGGATAGAATGGCTCCCACGCCTACCTCTGAAGCGTCAACCTCGACAATGAATTGTCTAGTGACGTCAGGAGTAACGAGGATAGGAGCGGACGTAAAACGTTCTTTTAGAAGATCAAAAGCTCCCTGGGCGGAACCGGACCACTTAAAACACGTCTTGACAGAAGTAAGAGCTGTGAGAGGGGCAGCAACTTGACCGAAATTACGAATGAAACGCCGATAGAAATTAGCGAAACCTAAAAAGCGCTGCAACTCGACACGTGACCTTGGAACGGGCCAATCACTGACAGCTTGGACCTTAGCGGAATCCATCTGAATGCCTTCAGCGGAAATAACGGAACCGAGAAAAGTAACGGAGGAGACATGAAAAGAACACTTCTCAGCCTTTACGTAGAGACAATTCTCTAAAAGGCGCTGTAGAACACGTCGAACGTGCTGAACATGAATCTCGAGTGACGGTGAAAAAATCAGGATATCGTCAAGATAGACAAAAACAAAGATGTTCAGCATGTCTCTCAGAACATCATTAACTAATGCCTGAAAAACAGCTGGCGCATTGGCGAGACCAAACGGCAGAACCCGGTACTCAAAATGCCCTAACGGAGTGTTAAACGCCGTTTTCCACTCGTCCCCCTCTCTGATGCGCACGAGATGGTAAGCGTTACGAAGGTCCAACTTAGTAAAGCACCTGGCTCCCTGCAGAATCTCGAAGGCTGATGACATAAGGGGAAGCGGATAACGATTCTTAACCGTTATGTCATTCAGCCCTCGATAATCCACGCAGGGGCGCAGAGTACCGTCCTTCTTCTTAACAAAAAGAACCCCGCCCCGGCCGGAGAGGAAGAAGGCACTATGGTACCGGCGTCAAGAGACACAGATAAATAATCCTCGAGAGCCTTACGTTCGGGAGCCGACAGAGAGTATAGTCTACCCCGAGGAGGAGTGGTCCCCGGAAGGAGATCAATACTACAATCATACGACCGGTGAGGAGGAAGGGAGTTGGCTCGGGACCGACTGAAGACCGTGCGCAGATCATGATATTCCTCCGGCACTCCTGTCAAATCGCCAGGTTCCTCCTGAGAAGTGGGGACAGAAGAAATGGGAGGGATGGCAGACATTAAGCACTTCACATGACAAGATACGTTCCAGGATAGGATAGAATTACAAGACCAATTAATAGAAGGATTATGACATACTAGCCAGGGATGACCCAAAACAACAGGTGTGAAAGGTGAATGAAAAATCAAAAAGAAATAGTCTCACTGTGGTTACCAGATACTGTGAGAGTTAAAGGTAGTGTCTCAAATTTGATACTGGGAAGATGACTACCATCTAAGGCAAACATGGGCGTAGGCTTGTCTAACTGTCTGAAAGGAATGTTATGTTTCCGAACCCATGCTTCGTCCATGAAACAACCCTCAACCCCAGAGTCAATCAAGGCACTGCATGTAGCACCCGAACCGGTCCAGCGTAGATGGACCGACATAGTAGTACAGATCTAGATGAAGAGACCTGAGTAGTAGCGCTCACCAGTAGCCCTCCGCTTACTGATGGGCTCTGGCCTCTTACTGGACATGAATTAACAAAATGTCCATCAAATCCGCAATAGAGGCACAGGCGGTTGGTGATCCTCCGTTCCCTCTCCTTAGTCGAGATGCGAATCCCTCCCAGCTGCATGGGCTCAGTCTCAGAGCCAGAGGAGGGAGATGGTTGCGATGCGGAGCAGGGAAACACCGTTGATGCGAGCTCTCTTCCACGAGCCTGGTGACGAAGATCTACCCGTCGTTCTATGCGGATGGCGAGAGCAATCAAAGAGTCCACACAGGAAGGAACCTCCCGAGAGAGAATCTCATCTTTGACCACTGTGTGGAGTCCCTCCAGAAAACGAGCGAGCAGCGCCGGCTCGTTCCAGTCACTAGAGGCAGCAAGAGTACGAAACTCTATAGAGTAATCCGTTATGGATCGATCACCTTGGCATAGGGAAGCCAGGACCCTAGAAGCCTCCCCACCAAAAACTGAACGGTCAAAAACCCGAATCATCTCCTCTTTAAAGTTCTGGTAATTGTTAGAACAATCAGCCCTTGCCTCCCAGGTAGCTGTGCCCCACTCTCGGGCCCGGCCTGTAAGGAGTGAAATGACGTAAGCAACCCGAGCTCTCTCTCTAGAGTATGTGTTGGGTTGGAGAGAGAACACAATCTCACACTGGGTGAGAAAGGAGCGGCACTCAGTGGGCTGCCCGGAGTAGCAAGGTGGGTTATTAACCCTAGGTTCTGGAGGCTCGGCAGGCCAGGAAGTAACAGGTGGCACGAGACGAAGACTCTGGAACTGTCCAGAGAGGTCGGAAACCTGAGCGGCCAGGTTCTCCACGGCATGGCGAGCAGCAGACAATTCCTGCTCGTGTCTGCCGAGCATGGCTCCTTGGATCTCGACGGCAGTGTTACGAGCGTCTGTAGTCGCTGGGTCCATTCCTCGGTCGGATCCTTCTGTCATGCTGGTGAATGAGGACCCAAAAGCGACTTGGCGAAAACAGAGTATTTAATCCAGAATAAACTTTACAAAACAAAAAGCATAATACTACACGTAAAGACAAGAACAGACTGGAGACTTGATCGAGAACTGCAGGTTGCCTCGGGAAGGCACTTGAACCTAGCAGACTCAGACACCTGCTCACCACGCAGCATCTGAGGGAAACACGACACGACAGGGCAAAACATAGACACAGCACGGTGAATTATAAATGAGGATCCGACAGGGCAGGTACGGGAAACAAGGAGTGAAATAGGGACTCTAATCAGGGAAAAGGATCGGGAACAGGTGTGGGAAGACTAAATGATGATTAGGGGGAATAGGAACAGCTGGGAGCAGGAACGGAACGATAGAGAGAAGAGAGAGCGAGAGAGTGAGAGAGGGAGGGGGGAGAGAGAGGGATAGAAAGAGGGAAAGAACCTAATAAGACCAGCAGAGGGAAACGAATAGAATGGGAAGCACAGGGACAAGACATGATAATAAATGACAAAACATGACAAGTTGAGTATCTGGAGAATCAGCATTTGTGTGTTCGATTGCAGGTTCAACACTGAAGATCTCATACAACTGGCTCAAACCAAAATAGAAAGAGGAGTGGGATGCCCCGGAGCACAACTGAGCAAGAGGGAAAGTACCCACAACTAGTACACGCAAAACACCAGTCTCAACGTCAACAGTTAAAATGTGACTCCGGGATGCTGCCCTTCTAGGCAGAGTTGCTCTGTCCAGTGTCTGTGTTCTTTTTCCCATCTTAATCTTTTCTTTTTATTGGCCAGTCTGAAATATGGCTTCTTTTTTTTGCAACTCCGGGTGTCGCCTCTTCACTGTTGACGTTGGGACTGGTGTTTTGCAGGTACTGTTTAATGAAGCTGCCTGTTGAGGACTTGTGAGGCATCTGTTTCTCAAACTAGACACTCTAATGTACTTGTCCTCTTACTCAGCTGTGCACTAGGGCCTCGCACTCCTCTTTCTATTCTGGTTAGGGTCAGTTTGCGCTCTTCTGTGAAGGGAGTAGTACATAGCTTTGTACGAGATTTTCAGTTTCTTGTCAATTTCTTGCAAAGAATAGCCTTTTTTTCTCAGAACAAGTATAGACTGATGAGTTTCAGAAGAAAGTGCTTTGTTTCTGACCATTTTGAGCCTGCAATCGAATACACAAATGCTGATGCTCCAGATACTCAGCTAGTCTTAAGTAGGCCATTGCTTCTTTAATCAGGACAACACTTTTCAGCTGTGCTAACATAATTGCAAAAGGGTTTTCTAATGATCAATTAGCCTTCTAAAATTATAAACTTGGATTAGCTAACACAACGTGCCATTGGAGCACAGGAGTGATGGTTTCTGATAATGGGCCTCTGTACGCCTTTGTAGATATTCCATTAAAAAATCAGCTGTTTCCATCTACAACATTAACAATATCTGGTTAACACTATTTCTGATCAATTTGCTGTTATCATGATGGACAAAAAAAAGGACATTTCTAAGTGACCCGAAAGTTCTGAACAGTAGTGGTCAGTCTTTTTTTTAACCTTTATTTAACTAGGAGAGTCATTTAAGAACAAATTCTTATTTTCAATGACGGCCTAGGAACAGTGGGTTAACTGCCTGTTCAGGGGCAGAACGACAGATTTGTACCTTGTCAGCTCAGGGGTTTGAACTTGCAACGTTCCGGTTACTAGTCCAACCACTAGGCTACCCTGCCGCCCCTGCTGTTTTAACAAGCGAGCGGCAGTAGATATTCTGTCATGTTGTGAATGCTGATACTCATCTGTCTGGGAGTCTCTTTTGGCATCCCAAATGGCATCCTGTTCCCTTCATAGTGCACTACATTTGATCAAGACCAATAACGATCTTGTCAAAAGAAGTGAACTGAATAGGCAATAGGGTGCCATTTGGGATGCAGTTTCTGGCTTTTTCTGAGAAAGTTGGTTACCAACATTTACTCAACGCCATCAGTAATGCTTCAGATTCTTAAAGAAGTATCACAATTAGGATGTTTGCTGATGACATATGTGACGCACTGCAGATAATAGTATTTGTTTATCATAGGAACACTATATTCAATGGAAAAGCCTGTTTTAGTCACACAGACCTTTGTCAGAGAACTATCCTGAATATCGAAATACAAACTTGGTTATGTGTCTGACACTGGTAGGATCTGTCCATGTACCTTATATGGATTACAAGTATTATGCATTAACATAGAACACACACATGGTTAGAGGCATTTATATTGACTGGATGGGTGTTTCGGTTTTGTTTTAAGTGATGATATTCATACATAATTCAACCATCAGGTTTGACACACACACACACGCACGCACGCACACACACACACACACAGACACACACAGACACGCACGCACACACATACAGACGCGCGCACACACACACACACACACACACACACACACACACACACACACACACACACACACACACACACACACACACACACACACACACACACACACACACACACACACACACACACACACACACACACACACACACACACACACACACACACACACACAGAGAGAAGAATCTGCCAGCTGTGGTCCATGTCACCGTCCTGTCAGAAAATGATCCATCAATAATCTCATTAACATTCTAAAGGCTTGTCCCAAACGGCACTGTATTCCCTGTATAGGGCACTATATTTGACAAGACGTAGTGCATTATATTGGGAATAGCTTACCATTTTGGATACACACTAAGATTTAGAAGATGAAAATTATGCTACGCTGAATTAGACTGGGATTGGTTACTCCAGTTGAATTAGCCACCGCGTGGTACTGGATGGACTGACACACAAACACACACACACACACTATATGGGGAATAGGGTAACATTTAGCACGCAGGCATTGTGTGTGTCTTCTGCTGTCTTGTTGCTGTTGTACAAAATCAATGATTCGTAAAGAGGGTTTAATGACCCAGAACACTACAGCCAAATCTTGGTGTCAGGAAGACATGCTAGCAAGAAATAGAGCAGAGCCCACTCCCACACAGTCAAGTGGACAACAACTCCACTCAATACAGCTATAGGCCTACATTGTCAAATTGACTTTAACTACCCTCAACACACTTGTGCACAGTGCGGTGGACATCTATCCAATCCAGAACATCAACATATGCTCCATCTAACATGCTAGCATGTACACACACACACTCGCTCACATACTCGCTCACTCACTCAGACATAAGCACATACTCTTGCGGGCACACAACCAATCAAACCAACAAGCAGTCAAACCATATTCAATAATTACCGAGGGCCTGTTATGCACAGTGATGGGAATCAATAGCCTGGTGAGTTTCCCACACGGTAGATGCCACACACACACCCTGGAGGAGCAGGGAGAGGGCTGGCGCGCACTGCACAATGTGCAAAGGGATTAGAGAGATGTGTTAGTGCTCTAGCTGGCTACTTCCTCTTGCTAGAGGCATGTGTGTGTGTGTGTGTGTGTGTGTGTGTGTGTGTGTGTGTGTGTGTGTGTGTGTGTGTGTGTGTGTGTGTGTGTGTGTGTGTGTGTGTGTGTGTGTGTGTGTGTGTGTGTGTGTGTGTGTGTGTGTGTGTGTGTGTGTGTGTGTGTGTGTGTGTGGCTGGAGGGGTGCCGTACTGCTGGAGTAAATGATGAGAGCTTGTATTGTTGCCTTCTCCTCCTGGCTGTCCTGCTGAGCTGCAGAGGCTCAGAGTACACACTGCTTTTAAGATCAGGTATGCGTTCCAAATGGTACCCTATTCCATATATAGTGCACAACATTTGAACAGGGCCATAGGGCTCTGGTAAAAAGCAGTGAACTATGGAGGGAATAGGGTTCCATTTGAGATTCACCACAACAGAATACCTCATGGTCACAACATTCTTACTTTGCCATACTGTTGTTGTCGTTGTATTTGCCATGTTTTGAAGATGTACGATTTATCTGCTTGTTTTTTCAGTCTTATCTGGCATATTGTTTGTTGAGAACGTGACTTTGATCTATTATTACTACAGTATGGTCTGAACATTTTACAAACTTGAAATCTTTATTCTTACTGCCTCCATAATACCAAACACTGAGTTGTTCTGATTCACCAGGGGGCGGCAGGGTAGCCTAGTGGTTAGAGCGGTGGCCTAGTAACCGAAAGGTTGCAAGTTTGAATCCCTGAGCTGACAAGGTCCTCATTAAAAAACATTTATCTTGAATCTCGACCCACATTCCCTGACCTGAATCTGATGATAACCTACGTTACAATTTTTGTACTCGCTCGGAGGAGAACCACCAATGCCTCTGTCCTGCTTTCTGATCACAACCCTGCAATGCCATACCTGGTCCCTCTGTCCCTGTGTCTTCAGTCTGCAGTCTGCATGGAGGATGTAAAGCCAGGTCCAAAATGATTGGCACCCTTGATAAAGATGAGCAAAAAAGACTGTATAGAAGAAATAATAATGAGATTTCATTTCATTTTTTATTTAACCTTTATTTAACCAGGTAAGCTAGTTGAGAACAAGTTCTCATTTGCAACTGCGACCTGGCCAAGATAAAGCAAATCAGTGTGTCAAAGACAACAACACAGAGTTACACATGGAGTAAACAATAAACAAGCCAATAACACAACAAATCAATGACACAGTAGAAAAAAGAAAGTCTATATACAGTATGTGCAAAAGGCATGAGGAGGTAGGCAATAATAGGCCTTAGGAGTGAATAGTTACAATTTAGCAGATTAACACTGGATTGATACATGAGCAGATGATGATGTGCAAGTAGAAATACTGGTGTGCAAAAGAGCAGAAAAGTAAATAAAATAAAAACAGTATGGGAATGAAGTAGATAGATTGGGTGGGCTATTTACAGATGTACTATGTACAGCTGCAGCGATCGGTTAGCTGCTCAGATAGTTGATGTTTAAAGTTGGTGAGGAAAATAAAAGTCTCCAACTCCAGCGATTTTTGCAATTCGTTCCAGTCACTGGCAGCAGAGAACTGGAAGGAAAGGCGGCCAAATTAGGTGTTGGCTTTGGGGATGATCCGTGAGATTTACCTGCTGGAACGTGTGCTATGGGTGGGTGTTGTTATCGTGACCAGTGAACTGAGATAAGGCAGAGCTTTACCTAGCATGACCTGGAGCCAGTGGGTCTGGCGACGAATATGTAGCGAAGGACAGCCGACTAGAGCATACAGGTCGCAGTGGTGGGTGGTATAAGGTGATTTGGTACCTAACGGATGGCACTGTGATAGACTGCATCCAGTTTGCGGAGTAGAGTGTTGGAAGCTATTTTGTAGATGACATCACCGAAGTCGAGGATCGGTAGGATAGTCAGTTTTACTAGGGTAATTTTGGCGGCGTGAGTGAAGGAGGCTTTGTTGTGAAATAGAAAGCCGATTCTAGATTTGATTTTTGATTGGAGATGTTTAGTATGAGTCTGGAAGGAGAGTTTTCAGTCGAGCCAGCTATTCTAAGTCGGAACGTCCAGGGTGGTGATGGTAGTCAGGCGGGTGGCTGCTGGCAGCGAACGGATGAAAAGCATGCATTTGGTTTTACTAGCATTTAAGAACAGTTGGAGGCCACGGAAGGAGTGTTGTATGGCATTGAAGCTTGTTTGGAGTTTTGTTAGCACAGTGTCCAAGGAAGGGCCAGAAGTATACAGAATGGTGTCGTCTGCGTAAAGGTGGATCAGCGACATCATTGATATATACAGAGAAAAGAGCTGGCCCAAGAATTTAACCCTGTGGTACCCCCATAGAGACTGCCAAAGGTCTGGAAAACATGCCCTCCGATTTGACACACCAAGTAGTTGGTGAACCAGGCGAGGCAGTCATTAGAAAAACCAAGGCTATTGAGTCTGCCGATAAGAATACGGTGATTGACAGAGTCGAAAGCCTTGGCCAGGTCGATGAAGATGCACAGTACTGTCTTTTATCGATGGCGGTTATGATATCGTTTAGTACCTTGAGCGTGGCTGAGGTGCATCTGTGACCGGCTCGGAAGCCGGATTGCACAGCGGAGAAGGTACGGTGGGATTCGAAATGGTCATTGATTTGTTTATTAACTTGGCTTTCGAAGACTTTAGATAGGCAGGGCAGGATGGATATAGGTGTGTAACAGTTTGGGTCTAGAGTGTCTCCCCCTTTGAAGATGGGGATGACTGCAGCAGCTTTCCAATCTTTAGGGATCTCAGACAATACGAAAGAGAGGTTGAACAGGCTGGTAATAGGGGTTGCAACAATGGCGGCGGATAGTTTTAGAAAGAGAGGGTCCAGATTGTCTAGTCCAGCTGATTTGTACTGGTCCAGGTTTTGCAGCTCTTTCAGAACATCTGCTCTCTGGATTTGTGTGAAGGTGAAGCTGGGGGAGGCTTGGGCGAGTAGCTGCGGGGGGAGTGGGGGAGGGGGCAGAGCTGTTGGCTGGGGTTGGAGTAGCCAGGAGAAAGGCATGGCCGGCCATTGAGAAATGCTTGTTGAAATTTTTGATTATCATGGATTTATCAGTGGTGACCGTGTTACCTAGCCTCAGTGCAGTGGGCAGCTGGGAGGAGGTACTCTTGTTCTCCATGGACTTTACAGTGTCCCAAATCTTTTTGGAGTTATAGGATGTGAATTTCTGCTTGAAAAAGCTAGCCTTTGCTTTCCTGACTGACTGCGTGTATTGGTTCCTGACTTCCCTGAACAGTTGCATATCGTGGGGACTATTCGATGCTATTGCAGTCCGCCACAGGATGTTTTTGTGCTGGTCAAGGGCAGTCAGGTCTGGAGTGAACCAAGGGCTATATCTGTTCTTAGTTCTGCACTTATTGAACGGGGCATGCTTATCTAAGATGGTGAGGAAATGACTTTTAAAGAATGACCAGGCATCCTCGACTGACGGGATGAGGTCAATATCCTTTCAGGATACCCAGGCTAGGTCGATTAGAAAGGCCTGCTCACAGAAGTGTTTTAGGGAGCATTTGACAGTGATGAGGGGTGGCCGTTTGACCGCGGACCCATAGATACAGGCAATGAGGCAGTGATCGCTGAGATCCTGATTGAAAACAGCGGAGGTTTATTTGGAGGGCAAGTTGGTCAGGATAATGTTTATGAGGGTGCCCATGTTAACAGATTTAGGGTTGTACCTGGTGGGTTCCTTGATCATTTGTGTGAGATTGAGGGCATCTAGCTTAGATTGTAGGACTGCCGGGGTGTTAAGCATATCCCAGTTTAGGTCGCCTACCAGAATGAACTCTGAAACTAGAAGGGGGTGATCAATTTACAAATGGTGTCCAGGGCACAGCTGGGAGCGGAGGGGGGTCGATAGAGACTTATTTCTGGAGAGGTTCATTTTTAAAATTAGAAGTTCACACTGTTTGGGTATAGACCTGGAAAGTAAGACAGAACTTTGCAGGCTATCTCTGCAGTAGATTGCAACTCCTCCTACTTTGACAGTTCTATCTTGATGGAAAATGTTGTAGCTGGGTATGGAAATCTCAGAATTGTTGGTGGCCTTCCTACGCCATGATTCAGACACGGCAAGGACATCGGGGTTGGCGGAGTGTGCTAAAACAGTGAGTAAAACAAAATTAGGGAGGATACTTCTGATGTTGACATGCATGAAACCAAGGCTTTTTCGATCACAAAAGTCAACAAATGAGGGTGCCTGGGAACCAAACTAAAAAAATAATAAATAAACAGAATGGAGTACCGTGATTAATGGACAGTCCAGCGGGCATCAGCTATGTAGCCAAGTGATCATAGGGTCCAGGGGACAGCAATATATGGGACTGGGACGCTACGGAGTAGTCGCTACCAGCCTATCACACGGGCGACGTGGTGTTTAAAGTTAGTAGCCCAGGGCTAGTAGAAGTGTCTGCTCCGATGTCTGGCGGAGGCCGGTCGAAGGCACAGCGGATGGAATATTCATCAACAGACCTGTCGTGGTGGTGCGGCGGGGCACCGTGTCGACTAAGGTTCCAAGCCAGATGGCGAAAGAGGTCTTGTAGTTGTAGTAATTTAGTTTTCTATCCGGGAGATACGTCTGGCTCAGGGCTAACTGGTGCTAGCTTCGGGGCAGGGGCGTTAGCCACTATACTCACTCGGTAGCAGCGGTGATCCGGTGCCAAGGTCCAGAACTTACGGCAAGGATCCGGTGGAGTAGTGTGTTCTAGCCGTGTTTGGGTGGAGTCCGGGTGTAGTCCCAGTTTTATCATTGGAACGTGATACAAAATGAGGTACTGGTGTGCTTCAGGACCATGCGGACGCCCCCCGAGCAGTTTGGTAGGCTGTTTGGAGTGTATATAATAATAATAATAATAATAATAATAATATAATATATCAGACTGGATTAAAAAGTTATTTTTCTTTGTGGATTTTGATTAGTACCTGGAGTTGTTGTTTTGCTGGAAGATCCCCTTGGGGAGTCAACCAGGTTTTTGGCTACAATGTCCTGGTACTTGGTAGAGTTCATGATGTCGTTGACCTTAATAAGGGCCACAGGACCAGGGGAAGCAAAATAGCCCCATAACATCAAAGATCCACCACCATATTTTACTGTAGGTATGAGGTACTTTTCTGCATATGCTTCTATTTTTAAACACCAAACCCACCGCTGGTGCATTGCCAAGTGGCTCTATTTTCATGTCATCTGACCATAGCACCGGTTCAAATCCAAGTGCCAATGCTGTTTATCAAACTCCAGGTGGTGCTATGTTCAGACGACATGAAAATAGAGCTCTTTGGCCACACACCTCAGTGGTGGGTTTGCCATTGGAAAAACTGAAGCAATTTTGGACCTGACTGTATGTATGACTAACATGGTTCGGATGTTACAGCCACAGCCCAGATCCCATCCTCATTAATTTCATCGTTCATTGTTCTCATTTTCCACCACAGATTCCTTTCTTTTAGGAGGAAGTCACGTAGAACATGTTAGATGGCCATTTCCTACCGACCAATGAGACACGGGCCAGGATCGGGGCTGGGGAAGCAGCAGCAGTGAGTGGGGGGTATTGAAATCCAACAAATAGAGCTGATTAAAAAATACAGTTTTATGCAAATTGCCTGCTTTTTCCCTGTCTGGGAATCACAATGTGGTTGTTTTTCTATCGGCCATGGTGATTGTTTGTTTTACAATCAAAAAACATGTATTCACTCTGATATCTGGCTGATTTGGGAAGGTTTTCTTCACATTCTCCCTGGAAATCTGTCCCATTTTTTATTTATGAAATAAACCATAATAAATGGTATGGGTAAGTACTGTATAGTCATTGGGATTTCCCTAAAATAGCTGAACTGTGAAAAGGCTTTTTGCTAAATGGTAACTGTTGTTTCTATACAAGCTCACTCCTCTCAGACTCCCTTATATAAGCCTTATGCAACGTGAGGGCATGCAGGTTAGCTGAGAGCACTGTGGAGAAGGCAAACAGAGAAGGCAACAGTGCACAACAGTGGGAGTAATGTTAAACTGGCACAACAGAAATACTCAAATATTATGTCAAAATGGTTGTGCATTGTAAACTATAGATTAAAAAGACTCCTATTTCCAACTAACGGAAGAAGTATATGCTTGTGTATGCAAACTCAAATGGGCAGAGGTAAAAAATAATATGTATACATTTTGACAGAGAGGTCAAATTTACAATTATAGTAAAACGACTTTGATAACAGATGTCCACTGTTTACATTCCATTCCATTTGACTTCGCCTCTCACCTTTTACATCCACCAGTGAACCACACATACGCTGGGATTCATTAAAAGGGGTGTTGCAATACCAAATGCACATTTTAAAGGCCATTTCTCAGACATTCCCTGAAATCACATTAATGGGTAAATGCTGTGGATGTTTGTTCAAGCTAGCAAGCTTTCACATGCAGGAGGTGGTGCTAGCTTCAACATGCCACATAGGGGGCTAGCTGCTAGCATATGCTAGAGGAGATGTTAGAAGAGGGACTGGTTTAAACATGCTAGAAGTGGGGCTAGTTTACACATGCTAGTGGTGGGGCCAGATTAAACATGTTAGCGGTGGCTATCTTAAACATGCTATAGGTGGGGCCAGATTAAACATGTTAGAGGTGGCTATCTTAAACATGCTAGAGGCGGGGCTATCTTAAACATGCTAGAGGTGGGGCCAGATTAAACATGTTAGAGGTGGCTAGTTTAAACATGCTAGAGGTGGGGCTAGTTTAAACATGCTAGAGGTGGCTATCTTAAACATGCAAGATGTGGGGCTATCTTAAACATGCTAGAGGTGGGGCTATCTTAAACATGCTAGAGGTGGGGCCAGATTAAACATGTTAGAGGTGGCTAGTTTAAACATGCTAGAGGTGGGGCCAGATTAAACATGTTAGAGGTGGCTATTTTAAACATGCTAGAAGTGGGGCTATCTTAAACATGCTAGAGGTGGGGCCAGATTAAACATGTTAGAGGTGGCTATTTTAAACATGCTAGATGTGGGGATATCTTAAACATGCTAGAGGTGGGGCCAGATTAAACATGTTAGAGGTGGCTAGTTTAAACATTCTAGAGGTGGGGCCAGATTAAACATGTTAGAGGTGGCTATCTTAAACATGCTAGAGGTGGGGCTATCTTAAACATGCTATAGGTGGGGCCAGATTAAACATGTTAGAGGTGGGGCTATCTTAAACATGCTAGAGGTGGGGCCAGATTAAACATGTTAGAGGTGGCAAGTTTAAACATGCTAGAGGTGGGGCTAGTTTAAACATGCTAGAGGTGGCTATCTTAAACATGCAAGATGTGGGGCTATCTTAAACATGCTAGAGGTGGCGATCTTAAACATGTTAGAGGTGGCTATCTTAAACATGCTAGAGGTGGGGCTATCTTAAACATGCTAGAGGTGGGGCCAGATGAAACATGTTAGAGGTGACTAGTTTAAACATGCTAGAGGTGGGGCCAGATTAACATGTTAGAGGTGGCTAGTTTAAACATGCTAGAGGTGGGGCCAGATTAAACATGTTAGAGGTGGCTATCTTAAACATTCTAGAGGTGGGGCCAGATTAAACATGTTAGAGGTGGCTATCTTAAACATGCTAGAGGTGGGGCTATCTTAAACATGCTAGAGGTGGGGCCAGATTAAACATGTTAGAGGTGGCTATCTTAAACATGCTAGAGGTGGGGCTATCTTAAACATGCTAGAGGTGGGGCCAGATTAAACATGTTAGAGGTGGCTAGTTTAAACATGCTAGAGGTGGGGCCAGATTAAACATGTTAGAGGTGGCTATCTTAAACACGCTAGATGTGGGGCTATCTTAAACATGCTAGAGGTGGCTATTTTAAACATGCTAGAGGTGGGGCCAGATTAAACATATTAGAGTTGTGCAATGGCAAGAGATCAGTTTGAAAAAGTAAAGGTCAGCTATTCATTCATCTCCCCCCGAGGTGGTAACTGCCAGTTCTAGTCATCGCCTCAGAAGCTAATGCTTCTCACCTCTGTGGTAAATGAGTGCTGTGTCACGTTAGATTGTGACGTGTTTGTCTATTTCCTCCCAAAATGTCCTTCATGCTGTCAAAGTCGATGAAATGACCCTGTTTAAGGTTATTAAGCCCCATAAATTGATTTGTCAACACATTTTTCAGGGGACTAAATATAATATCAAAGAGCTGCAGGGTGTGTGTGAGCAATGAAATGAAAGACTTTTCACTGTGTGTGTGTGTGTGTGTGTGTGTGTGTGTGTGTGTGTGTGTGTGTGTGTGTGTGTGTGTGTGTGTGTGTGCACACCTAGGGAAAGTTTAGCTGACCCATCCATTATTACAATGTTAGTGTCTGTTGACATCACCCCTTAAGCAAACACACACGCCTAAAGACTTCTACATCCACATCTGATCCTTCCATATTGCACATTATAGGTGTTAAACAATCCTGTCAATGTATCTAGTGTACCATGCATGCAATCATTTGATGGCAGATACACTCTCCAATCATATCCTAGGAAGCCCTGTTAGGAAGAGAAATCAGAGGCCTACTCTTAAGCATCAATTAACCAGATATCATTGTCGTGGGACATATTCATTAATTGGATGTGGCAGCCTATTGGGTAAGCAGGGTAGCAGGGGTCATGGATGGGGTTGAGGGGGTAGCAGGATTGGGGTTGAGGGGTAGAATGAAGATTAGAGGGATTGATTCTGATGATGCACTTGGAGTCCAGTACAAGTAGGAGGCTGTAGGTATATTTCTGTTTATACTTTGCCATTATGGGGTATTGTGTGTAGATTGATGAGAAAAAATGACTTTAATCCATTTTAGATAAAGCTGTAACGTAACAAAATGTGGAAAAGTCAAGGGAAGGACTGGGGATTAGGGTTGAGGAGGTAACAGCATTGGAGTTGAGGTGGTAGCAGGATGAGGCTTGAGGGAGCCAAATAGTTTGGTTTTAATCACTGCAGCTCTCTCTCAGGGCCTGAGGGGAGGATGGCACTGAAACGACCAGAGCGCCTTAATGACCAAATTAAGTTAGGTAAATCACCACCTGTGCCTCAGTGAACAGGATAATACGAGTTCAGAGAGCAGGGGACTGGGGGCCACAATGTGAGCACAGAGCCAGGGGCCAGGCCACAGAGTGAGTAGGGTTGTCATTTGTCTTGTCTCTCTGTCACTCAGGATGACTAGGCTCTAATGGGGCATTCTGTGTCTTTATCATTAGGATATTAAATCTACCTAGATGAGATATCTTTACCTGTCATTAAACAATGGTTATTTTTCCGAGACAATCATACAGGTAAAGGGTGTTAAACAGGGTTGCCACTTAACACCATATTTATTCTAATATCGAGATATTATCAAAGTTCATTCTCACATTAAGATTTTAAATTAGGTGTAACAGAACAAAAGTCACACTGTATTCAGACCACACTAAAGTTCCTCTCAGCCCACATCCAGGGTCATTGAAAACAACCCCAAATATCACTGAGACTGATCCAAAACGTACACTAACGTTCAGAAGTTAGGGGTCACTTAGAAATGTCCTTGTTTTTGAAAGAAAAGCACATTTTTTTGTCTGTTCAAATAACATCAAATTGATCGGAAATACAGTGTAGACATTGTTAATGTTGTAAATTACTACTGTAGTTGGAAACGGCAGATTTTTTTATGGAATATCTGCATAGGTGTACAGAGGCCCTATATCTGCAACCATCACTCCTGTGTTCCAATGGCAAGTTGTGTTAGCTAATCCAAGTTTATAATTTAAAAGGCTAATTGATCATTAGAAAACCCTTTTGCAATTATGTTAGCACAGCTGAAAACTATTGTTCCGATTAAAGAAGCAATAAAACTGGCCCACTTAAGACTAGTTGAGTATCTGGAGCATCAGCATTTGTGTGTTCGATTACAGGCTCAAAATGGCCATAAACAAAGGACTTTCTTCTCAAACTCGTCAGTCTATTCTTGTTTTGAGAAAGACACTGAAGATCTCGTACAACCCTGTGAACTACTCCCTTTAAAGAACAGTGTAAACTGGCTCTAACTAGAATAAAAGCAAGAAGACAGATACTCAACTAGTCTAAAGAAGGCCAGTTGTATTGCTTCTTTAATCAGAACACTTTTCATCTGTGCAAACATAATTGCAGAAGGGTTTTCTAATGATCAATTAGCCTTTTGAAATGATGAACTTGGATTAGCTAACACAACGTGCCATTGGAATGAGAGAGAGACTGAATTAGATAAAGAGCAAACTAGAATGCTATTTTGCCCTAAACAGAGTCCACAGTGGCAGAATACCTGACCACTGTGACTGACCGAAAATTAAGGAACGCTTTGACTACAGACAGACTCAGTGTGCATATCCTTGCTTTTGAGAGAGGCCACTGTAACCTCCTGCCAAATGTATGACCATACTAGAAACACATATTTTCCTCAGATTACACAAACCCACAAAGAATTTGAAAACAAATTCAATTTTGATAAATTGCCATATCTGTTAGGTGAAATTTGTTAGTCATATGTTTCCCATGCCAATAAAGCCCATTGAATTGAGAAAGCGAGAGAGTGAGAGTGAGGGAGGGAGAGGGAGAGGGAGGGAGGGAGACAGAGCTAAAGAGGGAGTGTGCCTTAATGAATGCCATGGCTACAGAGCAGAGTGAAATTGAGATGCAGGATTCCTCCCACATGCTTTATTTCTTAGGTTGCGTTTAGACAGGCAGACCAATTCTGATCCTTTTTCACTAATTGGTATTTTAACCAATCAGATCAGCTCTGAAAAACATTGTGAAAAAAAATCTGTTTAGTATAAAAAAAGATCAGATTTGTTGTGCCTGTGTAAACACAGCCTAAGTGTCGAGTTCTTAGCTCTGTCTGTGAGACAATTACTACTTATAGAACACAAATGAAAAAGCACCCGCTTACAATAACAGATTATAGTTGTTAAATGTAATAATAAGCGTAACTGAAATTCCACATATCAACAAACAGTGCACATGCATAACTGAATGAAAACAAAGAAGCTTTTACCGATCAACGAGGGCCAGGAATTAATCAGAGGCAGATTATTGACAAGCACTCTACCAACAATGTGCCTTTTAAAGGCAATTTATGAAATATTAGCAGAGATCGCATTCATGGTAAATACTCCTGATGTCACGGTTCTCTTGACTTGAAGGAGAGTCAGACCAAAATGCGGCGTGGCTATTGAGATTCATGTTTAATAAAACAAAGGAAACACGAATCAAATACAAAAACAATAAATGTAACACGAAAACCGAAACAGCCTAATACTGGTGCAAAGTAACACAGACAGGAACAAGGACAATCACCCACAAACACACAGTGAAACCCAGGCTACCTAAGTATGATTCTCAATCAGAGACAACTAATGACACCTGCCTCTGATTGAGAACCATACTAGGCCAAAACATAGAAATACCCCAAAACATAGAAAAACAAACAGACTGCCTACCCAATTCACACCCTGACCATACTAAATAATGACAAAACAAAGGAAATAAAAGGTCAGAACGTGACAGTACCCCCCCCCCCCCCAAAGGTGCGGACTCTGGCCGCAAAACCTTAACCTATAGCGGAGGGTCTGGGTGGGCGTCTGTCCGCGGTGGCGGCTCTGGCGCGGACCCCACTTCACCATTGTCTTAGTCCGCTTTATTGTCCGCCTCCGTGGCTTACTGACCATGGCCACCCCTCTCAATGACCCCACTGGACAGAGGGGCAGCTCAGGACAGAGGGGTAGAAGCTCTGGACAGAGGAGCAGAAACTCTGGACAGAGGAGCAGAAACTCTGGACAGAGGAGCAGAAACTCTGGACAGAGGGGCAGCTCGGGACAGAGGGGCAGGGGCTCTGGCGCCTCTGGGCTGAGGGGCTCTGGCGCCTCTGGGCTGAGGGGCTCTGGCGCCTCTGGGCTGAAGGGCTCTGGCAGCGCCGGACAGACGGGAGACTCCGGCAGCAGCGCCGGACAGGCGGGAGACTCCGGCAGCAGCGCCGGACAGGCGGGAGACTCCGGCAGCAGCGCCGGACAGGCGGGAGACTCCGGCAGCAGCGCCGGACAGGCGGGACCACCTGCAGGGAGGAGACAGAGAGACAGCCTGGTGCGTGGGGCTGCCACAGGAACCACCAGGCTGGGGAGACCTTCAGGAGGCTTGGTGTTAGGAGGCACCTGAAGGACCGGGCTGTGGGGGAGCACTGGAGCTCTGGTGCGCAACCTTGGCACCACTTCCCCAGGCTGGACAACTACTCTAGCCCGGACCCTCCAGAGTGCAGGCACAGGTTGAACCGGGCTGTGGGTAAGCACGGGAGATCTGGTGCTTACTACACGCACCTCTCCCTTAGGCTCCACTCCCACATTTGCCCGGCACGAGCAGAGCGCAGGCAGAGGACGCACTGCACCCTCCCAGCGCCCAGGAGACACAGTACGCCGAGCCGGCGCAGGATACCCTGGACCAAAACTGCGTACCGGCGACCAAACCCGCTGAGCAGGCACCATACGCCCTGGCTCGATGCCCACACTTGCATGGCACTTTCGGGGGGCTGCCCTATAGTGCACCGGGCTATGGGCACGTACTGGCAACACTGTGCGCTTAACCGCATAACACGGTGCCTGACCAGTAATGCGCTGCTTATAATAAGCACGAGGAGTGAGCTCAGGTCTGCTACCTGGCTTAGTACCACACCTCGTCTGCCCCCCCCACCCAAAAAAAAAATTTGGGGGGCTGCCTCTTGTACCTGTCGCACTGCCGTGCTGCCTCCTCATATCGCCGCCGCTTAGCTTTCGCTGCCTCCAGCTCTGCTTTGGGGCAGCGATATTCCCCAGCCTGTGCCCAGGGTCCTTGCCCGTCAAGGATCTCCTCCCAAGTCCATTTATCCAAATAGTGCAGCCTCTCCCACTGCTGCTGCTGCTGCTGTTGCTGCTGCATCTGTTTACCACGCCACTTGATCCTTGGTTGGTGGGTGATTCTGTCACGGTTCTCTTGACTTGAAGGAGTGTCAGACCAAAATGTGGCGTGGCTATTGAGATTCATGTTTAATAAAACAAAGGAAACACGAATCAAATACAAAAACAATAAATGTAACACGAAAACCGAAACAGCCTAATACTGGTGCAAAGTAACACAGACAGGAACAAGGACAATCACCCACAAACACACAGTGAAACCCAGGCTACCTAAGTATGATTCTCAATCAGAGACAACTAATGACACCTGCCTCTGATTGAGAACCATACTAGGCCGAAACATAGAAATACCCCAAAACATAGAAAAACAAACATAGACTGCCCACCCGATTCACGCCCTGACCATACTAAATAATGACAAAACAAAGGAAATAAAGGTCAGAACGTGACACCTGAAGTCCTCTCAAACAGAAATTAGCTTTAAATGACAAGCATTATATGTGCTTACCTACAATGCACCTTTGATCAAATAACAACCGAAGTCAGATGTTGTTACCGTAGTGCGTTGATTGAGTGGGGTTATAAGAACACACATGATTAATCAATCATGTGCTTTATTAATAGCATACAATGCTAGTATGAAACAGCTTCAAGACATGACTGTCGAGTGTCGCTTCAGGTAATGAAATACGAGGATCTATTGAATTGGAAAACAAAAACACTTTTGAAAATATTATACTGCAAGCTCAATTGGCAGACTAAAATGATCGTTATTCATGAAGGACCTGTCTGGCAGATGCCATGGCCAATTATGTTTAGCATTTGTCATCATGAAACATGATAGCCGAGGCTGAAGATACTTTCAAAATAAAAGACTTAAGGGGGAGAGGGAGGGGTAGAAAGTGTGCATCCAGCAATATGCTTAAAGAAAACAGGATCAATAACCAATTTGGAGTTAGAAGTGTGGTTCAGAGAGGTTCTGCTTGAGCATGGAAAGGCTATGATACAGTGAGACCCAGCGAATGAAAGGCCACTCAGACAGAGAGATGGCTACACAATGACTTTCAGAGGACAGAGGGGTTCTGAAATGAAATGAACATACTGTAGACCTGTGGTCATATGAAGAGTGCTATATCCACCAGAAATTTTACAATTGGGTTACGGTTAGATAGTGAAAAAACACCCTAGTCTTCTTTCATAATATCTTTAAACAATAAAAGCAAATTTAACAACATTTCTGAAAATGGATATAGCGTTTTGGTATGAAACTCATATTTCACAGTATGACTGTGTCCCAAACGACAATCTATTCCTTACATAATGCACTACTTGGGCTCTGGTCAATTAAAAAACAGAATGTACCAAATATTATGGTGATAACATTCCTTTTAATAGGTTGACACACAAACTGAAGATCTGCAGATGATATTTTCATCATGAGGAAATGAAAAGTGTGGCATCTCTCTCTCCACTTGTCTCCACACCACTCAGATTGACATTTGGCTCATTTAAAACTGTGTTGGTGTGACATTTTTTACTTTTCAACTCCCTCACTAAAATCTCACCCTCTCCTTCACACACATCGCAACATGTGAAAAAATTGTTTGCTTTCTATATATGTTTCACAAACATACAGTTGAAGTTGGAGGTTTACATACACTTAGGTTGGAGTCATTAAAACACATTTTTCAACCACTCCACAAATTTCTTGTTAGCAAACTATACTTTTGGCAAGTCGGTTAGGACATCTACTTCGTGCATGAAACAAGTCATTTTTCCAACAATTGTTTACAGACAGATTATTTCACTTATAATTCACGGTATCACAATTCCAGTGGGTCAGAAGTTTACATACATTAAGTTGACTGTGAATTTAAACAGCTTGGAAAATTCCAGAAAATTATGTCATGGCTTTAGAAGCTTCTGATAGGTTAATTGACATAATTTGAGTCAATTGGAGGTGTACCTGTGGATGTATTTCAAGGCCTATCTTCAAACTCCGTGCCCCTTTACATGGCAAAATCTAAAGACGTTGGCCAAAACCTCAGAAAAAATGTAAAAAATGTAGACCTCCACAAGTCCGGTTCATTCTTGGGAGAAATTTCCAAATGCCTGAAAGCACCACATTCATCTGTACGAACAATAGCATGCAAGTATAAACACCATGGGACCACGCAGCCATCATACCGCTCAGGAAGGAGATGCGTTCTGTCTCCTAGAGATGAACATACTTTGGTGCGAAAAGTGCGAATCAATCCCAGAACAACAGCAAAAGACCTTGTGAAGATGCTGGAGGAAACAGGTACAAAAGTATCTATATCCACAGTAAAACGAGTCCTATATCGACATAACCTGAAAGGCCGCTCAGCACTGCTACAAAACCTCCATAATAAAGCCAGACTACGGTTTGCAACTGCACATGGGGACAAAGATCATACTTTTTGGAGAAATGTCCTCTGATCTGATGAAACAAAAATACAACTGTTTGGCCATAATGACCATTGTTATGTTTGGAGGAAAAAGTGAGGCACGGGGGTGGCAGCATCATGTTGTGGGGGTGCTTTGCTGCAGGAGGGACTGGTGTACTTCACAAAATAGATGGTATCATTAGGTAGGAAAATTATGGGGATATATTGAAGCAACATCTCAAGAAAACAGTCAGGAAGTTAAAGCTTGGTCGGAAATGGGTCTTCCAAATGGACAATGACCCCAAGCATACTTCCAAAGTTGTGGCAAAATGGCTTAAGGACAACAAAGTCAAGGTATTGGAGTGGCCATCACAAAGCCCTGACCTCAATCCCATAGAACATTTGTGGGCAGAACTGAAAAAGCGTGTGCAAGCAAGGAGGCCTACAAACCTGACTCAGTTACACCAGCTCTGTCTGTTATGCAGGTGAATGAGGACCCAAAAGTGACTTGGCGAAAACAGAGTCTTTAATCCAGTTAAAGGAAATAGCAATACTCCTAGACAAATCGGAGCGGTAAATAAAGCATAAAAACAATTTCACTCGTAATCACGAGAACTGACTGGAGACTCGATAATAAACTGCAGGTTGCCTCGGGAAGGCACTTGACCGTAGCAGACTCAGACACCTGCTCACCACGCAGCATCTGAGGGAAACACGACACGACAGGGCGATACAAAGACACAGCACGGTGAACAATATACAAGGATCCGACAGGGCAGAAACGGAAAACAAGGGGAGAAATAGGGACTCTAATCAGGGGAAAAGATAGGGAACAGGTGTGGGAAGACTAAATGATTGATTAGGGAATAGGAACAGCTGGCAGCAGGAACGGAACGATAGAGAGAAGAGAGAGAGAGAGGGAGAGAGAAAAAGGGGAACGAACCTAAAAGACCAGCAGGGGGAAAACGAACAGAAGGAAAAGCAAAATGACAAGACAATATAAGACAAAACATGACAGTACCCCCCACTCACCGAGCGCCTCCTGGCGCACTCGAGGAGGAATCCTGGCGGCAACGGAGGAAATCATCAATCAGTGAACGGTCCAGCACGTCCCGAGACGGAACCCAACTCCTCTCCTCAGGACCGTAACCCTCCCAATCCACTAAGTATTGGTGACCCCGTCCCCGAGAACGCATGTCCATGATCCTACGTACCTTGTAAATAGGTGCGCTCTCGACAAGGACGGGAGGGGGGAGGGAAGACGAACGGGGGTGCGAAGAAAGGGCTTGACACAGGAGACATGGAAGACAGGATGGACGCGACGAAGATGTCGCGGAAGAAGCAGTCGCACAGCGACAGGATTGACGACCTGGGAGACACGGAACGGACCAATGAACCGCGGAGTCAACTTACGAGAAGCTGTCGTAAGAGGAAGGTTGCGAGTGGAAAGCCACACTCTCTGGCCGCAACAATACCTTGGACTCTTAATCCTACGTTTATTGGCGGCTCTCACAGTCTGTGCCCTGTAACGGCAAAGTGCAGACCTCACCCTCCTCCAGGTGCGCTCACAACGTTGGACAAACGCTTGAGCGGAGGGAACGCTGGACTCGGCAAGCTGGGATGAGAACAGAGGAGGCTGGTAACCCAGACTACTCTGAAACGGAGATAACCCGGTAGCAGACGAAGGAAGAGAGTTGTGAGCGTATTCTGCCCAGGGGAGCTGTTCTGCCCAAGACGCAGGGTTTCTGAAAGAAAGGCTGCGTAGTATGCGACCAATCGTCTGATTGGCCCTCTCTGCTTGACCGTTAGACTGGGGATGAAACCCGGAAGAGAGACTGACGGACGCACCAATCAAACGACAGAACTCCCTCCAAAACTGTGACGTGAATTGCGGACCTCTGTCTGAAACGGCGTCTAACGGGAGGCCATGAATTCTGAACACATTCTCGATGATGATTTGTGCCGTCTCCTTAGCGGAAGGAAGTTTAGTGAGAGGAATGAAATGTGCCGCCTTAGAGAACCTATCGACAACCGTAAGAATCACAGTCTTCCCCGCAGACAAAGGCAGACCGGTAATGAAGTCTAGGGCGATGTGAGACCATGGTCGAGAAGGAATGGGGAGCGGTCTGAGACGACCGGCAGGAGGAGAGTTACCTGACTTAGTCTGCGCGCAGTCCGAACAAGCAGCCACGAAACGGCGCGTGTCACGCTCCTGAGTCGGCCACCAAAAGCGCTGGCGAATAGAAGCAAGAGTGCCTCGAACACCGGGATGACCAGCTAACTTGGCAGAGTGAGCCCACTGAAGAACAGCCAGACGAGTGGAAACAGGAACGAAAAGAAGGTTACTAGGACAAGCGCGCGGCGACGCAGTGTGCGTGAGTGCTTGCTTAACCTGTCTTTCAATTCCCCAGACTGTCAACCCGACAACACGCCCATAAGGAAGAATCCCCTCGGGATCAGTAGAAGCCACAGAAGAACTAAAAAGACGGGATAAGGCATCAGGCTTGGTGTTCTTGCTACCCGGACGGTAAGAAATCACAAACTCGAAACGAGCGAAAAATAACGCCCAACGAGCTTGACGAGCATTAAGTCGTTTGGCAGAACGGATGTACTCAAGGTTCTTATGGTCTGTCCAAACGACAAACGGAACGGTCGCCCCCTCCAACCACTGTCGCCATTCGCCTAGGGCTAAGCGGATGGCGAGCAGTTCGCGGTTACCCACATCATAGTTGCGTTTAGATGGCGACAGGCGATGAGAAAAATAAGCGCAAGGATGAACCTTATCGTCAGACTGGAAGCGCTGGGATAGAATGGCTCCCACGCCTACCTCTGAAGCGTCAACCTCGACAATGAATTGTCTAGTGACGTCAGGAGTAACGAGGATAGGAGCGGACGTAAAACGTTCTTTTAGAAGATCAAAAGCTCCCTGGGCGGAACCGGACCACTTAAAACACGTCTTGACAGAAGTAAGAGCTGTGAGAGGGGCAGCAACTTGACCGAAATTACGAATGAAACGCCGATAGAAATTAGCGAAACCTAGAAAGCGCTGCAACTCGACACGTGACCTTGGAACGGGCCACTCACTGAAAGCTTGGACCTTAGCGGAATCCATCTGAATGCCTTCAGCGGAAATAACGGAACCGAGAAAAGTAACGGAGGAGACATGAAAAGAGCACTTCTCAGCCTTCACGTAGAGACAATTCTCTAAAAGGCGCTGGAGAACACGTCGAACGTGCTGAACATGAATCTCGAGTGACGGTGAAAAAATCAGGATGTCGTCAAGGTAGACAAAAACAAAGATGTTCAGCATGTCTCTCAGAACATCATTAACTAATGCCTGAAAAACAGCTGGCGCATTGGCGAGACCAAACGGCAGAACCCGGTACTCAAAATGCCCTAACGGAGTGTTAAACGCCGTTTTCCACTCATCCCCCTCTCTGATGCGCACGAGATGGTAAGCGTTACGAAGGTCCAACTTAGTAAAGCACCTGGCTCCCTGCAGAATCTCGAAGACTGATGACATAAGGGGAAGCGGATAACGATTCTTAACCGTTATGTCATTCAGCCCTCGATAATCCACGCAGGGGCGCAGAGTACCGTCCTTTTTCTTAACAAAAAAAAACCCCGCCCCGGCCGGAGAGGAAGAAGGCACTATGGTACCGGCGTCAAGAGACACAGACAAATAATCCTCGAGAGCCTTACGTTCGGGAGCCGACAGAGAGTATAGTCTACCCCGAGGAGGAGTGGTCCCCGGAAGGAGATCAATACTACAATCATACGACCGGTGAGGAGGAAGGGAGTTGGCTCGGGACCGACTGAAGACCGTGCGCAGATCATAATATTCCTCCGGCACTCCTGTCAAATCGCCAGGTTCCTCCTGAGAAGTGGGGACAGAAGAAATGGGAGGGATGGCAGACATTAAACACTTCACATGACAAGAAACGTTCCAGGATAGGATAGAATTACTAGACCAATTAATAGAAGGATTATGACATACTAGCCAGGGGTGACCCAAAACAACAGGTGTAAAAGGTGAACGAAAGATCAAAAAAGAAATAGTCTCACTGTGGTTACCAGATACTGTGAGGGTTAAAGGTAGTGTCTCAAATCTGATACTGGGAAGATGACTACCATCTAAGGCGAACATGGGCATAGGCTTGTCTAACTGTCTGAAAGGAATGTCATGTTTCCGAGCCCATGCTTCGTCCATGAAACAACCCTCAGCCCCAGAGTCTATCAAGGCACTGCATGTAGCACCCGAACCGGTCCAGCGTAGATGGACCGACATAGTAGTACAGGATCTAGATGGAGAGACCTGAGTAGTAGCGCTCACCAGTAGCCCTCCGCTTACTGATGAGCTCTGGCTTTTACTGGACATGAATTGACAAAATGTCCATCAAATCCGCAATAGAGGCACAGGCGGTTGGTGATCCTCCGTTCCCTCTCCTTAGTCGAGATGCGAATACCTCCCAGCTGCATGGGCTCAGTCTCTGAGCCAGAGGAGGGAGATGGTTGCGATGCGGAGCAGGGAAACACCGTTGACGCGAGCTCTCTTCCACGAGCTTGGTGACGAAGATCTACCCGTCGTTCTATGCGGATGGCGAGAGCAATCAAAGAGTCCACACTGGAAGGAACCTCCCGGGAGAGAATCTCATCTTTGACCACTGCGTGGAGTCCCTCCAGAAAACGAGCGAGCAGCGCCGGCTCGTTCCAGTCACTAGAGGCAGCAAGAGTGCGAAACTCTATAGAGTAATCCGTTATGGATCGATCACCTTGGCATAGGGAAGCCAGGGCCCTAGAAGCCTCCCTACCAAAAACTGAACGGTCAAAAACCCGAATCATCTCCTCTTTAAAGTTCTGGTAATTGTTTGAACAATCAGCCCTTGCCTCCCAGATAGCTGTGCCCCACTCTCGAGCCCGGCCAGTAAGGAGTGAAATGACGTAAGCAACCCGAGCTCTCTCTCTAGAGTATGTGTTGGGTTGGAGAGAGAACACAATATCACACTGGGTGAGAAAGGAGCGGCACTCCTTGGGCTGCCCGGAGTAGCAAGGTGGGTTATTAACCCTAGGTTCCGGAGGCTCGGCAGACCAGGAAGTAACAGGTGGCACGAGACGAAGACTCTGGAACTGTCCAGAGAGGTCGGAAACCTGAGCGGCCAGGTTCTCCATGGCATGACGAGCAGCAGACAATTCCTGCTCGTGTCTGCCGAGCATGGCTCCTTGGATCTCGACGGCAGTGTTACGAGCGTCTGTAGTCGCTGGGTCCATTCTTTGGTCGGATCCTTCTGTTATGCAGGTGAATGAGGACCCAAAAGCGACTTGGCGAAAACAGAGTCTTTAATCCAGTTAAAGGAAATAGCAATACTCCTAGACAAATCGGAGCGGTAAATAAAGCATAAAAACAATTTCACTCGTAATCACGAGAACTGACTGGAGACTCGATAATAAACTGCAGGTTGCCTCGGGAAGGCACTTGACCGTAGCAGACTCAGACACCTGCTCACCACGCAGCATCTGAGGGAAACACGACACGACAGGGCGATACAAAGACACAGCACGGTGAACAATATACAAGGATCCGACAGGGCAGAAACGGAAAACAAGGGGAGAAATAGGGACTCTAATCAGGGGAAAAGATAGGGAACAGGTGTGGGAAGACTAAATGATTGATTAGGGGAATAGGAACAGCTGGCAGCAGGAACGGACGATAGAGAGAAGAGAGAGAGAGAGGGAGAGAGAAAAAGGGGAACGAACCTAAAAAGACCAGCAGGGGGAAAACGAACAGAAGGAAAAGCAAAATGACAAGACAATATAAGACAAAACATGACACTGTCAGGAGGAATGGGCCAAAATTCACTCAACTTATTGTGGGAAGCTTGTGGAAGGCTACCCGAAAGATTTGACCCAAGTTAAAGAATTTAAAGGCAATGCTACCAAGTACTAATTGAATGTATGTTAACTTCTGTCCCACTGGGAATGTGATTTAATAAATAAAAGCTGAAATAAATCATTCTCTCTACTATTATTCTGACATTTCACATTCTTAAAATACGGTGGTGATCCTAACTGGATTAAATGTCAGGAATTGTGAAAAATTGAGTTTAAATGTATTTGGCTAAGGTGTATGTAAACTTTTGACTTCAACTGTATAAAGCTCAGCTATGCAACGATGCTTAATAAGTATTCATGAATGTGCAGATTCAGATGAATAGCAGTACCAATCTAAGTTTTTTAAGGTCAGTGGAGATGACGCCTCATGCCCTCCAGGGTCATGGTGGGGGAGTATAGCATAAATGCTCCCACTTATCCACATCATTAAAGATACAGGCTTGAGTAAGGGACAGAAACGGGCCTGGCAGACATACATACTGTACAGTATGTAGATGAGATGGTTACAAAATGTACTTAATACTGAGTGAGTTTAGTTTCATGTTACTATTTGTGTTAGATTATCTAGGAGGTGTAAAACAAGGATAGCCTTTATCACCGTATTCATTTATTATGGCGTTTGAAATACTTCCTATGAAGTCATGTTCAAATATTAACTGAAACTTAATTTGTTTTGAAAATATATATATAAAATATATATAAAAAGTATTGTACATTCAAGGCTTCAACACAAATGTCTCAATGAATGCTGATTATTTATGTTTCTTACTTCGTTCATATTCTTCTTCCCCGCAAATTCTTACCAAAAACCTACAGTAAGTTTCCAATTTATCAGGCCTAGAGACAAATAATGACAATTTATATCAAGCAACCACAGAGTTCAGAGGTTTTTTTTCGGGGGGGGTCAAATGAAATTAAATATGTTGTCCAATGAAGATAAAACCCTCAGAGCTGAGTGTAGATGAATAACAGTTAGATTGGTAATTAATGAGAAGGTATTTTATAGGCTGTAACTAATTGCACCATGATAACGATCATCTTTATGCACATAGAGCCAATGAAATCCCACCTAGCCTGCATGTCAGCAGTAGAAAATCACTGTGATATTCCCCAGGTTTACATTACGGGTCAATAGGGAGAAGGTAATAAAGTTCTTGTCTGATTCCCAAATGACACCCTATTCCCTATATAGTGCACTATTTTGTCCAGAGCCCTGTAGCACACTATATAGGGAATAGGATTCCATTTGGGACAGAACCCTTGTTTTGAATTAAATGGCTGAAGTTTTATGTGAAGGAGAGTGGTCCCATTGGTCCAGGGCTGCAGTAAGGTATCAGATAACAGCTCTCTCTAGCGGAGGGTGAGACCACAGCGAGACTTAATATATCAGCAGAGGGAGAGCAGAGCTGGTGTGAACCAAAGGGACTTTTTGATGTTAATGTGTCACAAAGCTGTGTGCACACATCCCTAGGGAGAATAGCGCGGCCTCACCAATCCTCCTCCCCTTGTAACCTCCCTCCTCAAACCTCCTCCCCAACCCTCCTGCTCCTACAGCCTCTTCCAACCCTCTTCCCTCGACAGCCTCCCTCCCCCAAACCCTCTTCCACCTTCAGCAACCTCTCTCCAGATCCTCAACATAACACATCCAGCCTCATTTAATAACCCACTGAGAAGAACATATGTCCACTGGGGACCTCAGACTCGAAACCTCCCTGGCCTTGACTCTTAGCAGGGTTACTACCAGGACTACATCCCAAAAGGCATCCTATTTCTTATGTAGTGGACTACTTTTGACCAGGGCCCATGTAGCAAATGTTGTGCACTATATAGGGAATAGGGTGCTTTTTGGAACACAACCAACGACTGCTTGGCAATTTAGCATTTTGTCTTTATCAATGCAGTTTTTTAACATGGAGACTAATTTAACTGGACCTCCTAAAGGAGTTAACTTTCTGGATTTCGGCTTCAGTTCTATCCATAAGTAGCTAAAATGACACCTTTTCTCGGGTCTTTACGACCAAATACGACCCATCGTGTGTGTTCTTTCTGAAGTTGAACCTGTCTTTGATGATACTGATGGTCTATGCACTGAGAGGTACCAAGTTTTTGACAAAATAATTGAGCATCTTTGCAATCATTTTGGTCTCCCGCACCGTGAGATGTTTTGCGGTCTCAAACCATCCAAACAGTTATTCACAATATTATAAAAAAACAGAATTGTTTGTGTTATTAGCATTAGGCCAGAGATGACCCATGACTCACAGTGTGTCTAGCTCATTGAGGAGGACCCCATGGGTCTGTTGTGGAGCTCTTTACACCCACAAAAACTTGGCAAATTGGAATATGCAGTCATTTGAATGTCAGAGAAACAATTAAATTGTTCTCAAATATAATTAAATGCAACAAAAAGACCAAAATTGCAGATGAACAAAGTATAGGGATTTACTGGTGGTGGTTGAACCCTGTGGGAGTAGTTGTTCTGTTCTGTATCCTGGCTGAATAGCTGTAGTGGGTCTGGTGGTGGATGATAGGACAACGCTGACTCCACAGTCATGTGCTTCACACAAATAAGAAAGTACAGAAATAGTCAATTAATTATTTTTTTTCTTCCCCCAAATCCTTCCAATTAACTTTTAGTTTATGTCTCAATTCACAAATGTAATCAAAGAAAGTGTCTGATTCTGTAACATGGCTCGTCAAGCATCGCTTACCTTCCTTTACTGTAGCAGGATGTCATCTGTTTAAGTCCAGGAAGTAAATGTCAAATAATAGCTGGAGAGAGTGAGGTGCTGGTCTCTGCAGAGGCTGAATATTAAATCTGTGATATATTGGCTAGCATCGCTTCACGTCGACCAGCTGTCCCCAACACTCTGGCTGAAGAACAGGCTAATTGACAGCATAGATTGTCACTGTCTCACATAGCAGGGCAGTTGGCCAGCTAGTCGCTCTGGGAGACCTCATTAACATGAGTTAGAACCGTTCTGTCAGACAAGTCTTCATACCGAACCGTTCTCATTCCCTAATAGAGAAACATTCTTAATGAACATGACCAACTTCATGTCAAAAAGGAAAAACAGTGAGAACAGACAAAGAGAAAAAGAGGGAAACAGACAGAGTGATGAGGAGAGGTAAAGAAAGACAGAATGAGACAATACAAAAACAATTGTACGATCGCCTCAGACCATTCCCTGAGCACTAACTCTGGATGTGGTGGCTGTGGCAGAGTAGCTATGAAAAAAAGAGAAAGTTTGACAAGAGTGGCATTCATTTTGAAAACACTTATTGGCATCGCCTCAAAGGTTGCATCTCCCGCTGCCCTCCCCTTTAGCGTCTGTACGCCCACATTAGTGTCATGCCTGGCTATGCCTTTTTTCCCTATCCTCTCCCTCTGTCTCCTCTCCCTCTGTCTCCTCTCCCTCTGTCTCCTCTGGAGGGGAGGGGGCCAGCTGAGGGAGAGGACCCAGAGGAGAGAGACCCGGCTGGGACTAATTGGGTCCTGAGGAGGTACTGGGCCTCCTGGTTACAGCTGGGCAGCAACATAGTGACGACTGGATCAAACCTCTGACCGACTGGAGGTTAGAGGTTGGTTGGTGGATGGTGGCTGAGCAGACGGACGAGCTGGGCTGGTGTGGGGCTGTACTCAGCGTGCTGCAGAAATGGCCCATGTCTGGACTGGAGGTTGAGTGTGGACTGACTGGCTAAATGTCACCTTATTCTCTATATAGTGCACTACTTTTTACCAGCACCATATGGGCCCTGTTCAAAAGTAGTGTGTAGGGAATGGAATGCAGCCTGAATGACTGACCAGGCTGATGCCTTTCTGTCCTGAAATCTGCATGTCCTCTCTGAACTCTGACCATTACCAAGCTTGCCAGCTGCTCTGCTGTCTTTTATATTCACTCTGTAGAAAGACGTGGTTAGATGGAAGCATGTTAATATGAATGTTAGTCATTTCTAAATCTCTACAGAGTGTATTCGAGCCTCTTCTTTTAGATTGGGATCTATGATGCTCTCCTGCCTGCAGATAGAGTGATGGCTTGACCTGTCTAGTCAACCCAAAACTGTCCAGAAAATGCAGTTAATCCATATTCTGTCCTTGTGATTTCAACAATGGAAGACGTTGTATCAAGGCATGTAGTGGTACTGTAACAGTACTGTAACAACGCATAGTACGTTGTAGATGTTCTGCTGTTTGTGCAATGGGACTACGTTGCTCTTAGAGCTTTCTATGTAAATGTAACTTTGACATCTGAGAGAGAGAGAGAGAGAGAGAGAGAGAGAGAGAGAGAGAGAGAGAGAGAGAGAGAGAGAGAGAGAGAGAGAGAGAGAGAGAGAGAGAGAGAGAGAGAGAGAGAGAGAGAGAGAGAGAGAGAGAGAGAGAGAGAGAGAGAGAGGTATAGAGCGTTAGTCATCCCTGCAGAATGGTCGTCAGTGACAGAGACACTAATTAACGCTTTAAAAAAAAAAAAATTTCCATTTTCCATGCAGCTCTCCTCCACCTCATCAGTTTATAATAGCCTGTCGGTCCTTTGAGAGCAGAACCTGAGACTCAATGTATTCTGTTACTCTGCCATAAGTGTTGCACCATGTGTAATGTGTATTGGTTTTTGTTCACTATGTTGACCTGCAGCGCTATTTGCAACACTTCAATAATGTAGGAAAGGTGTGCTTTGTTTGCATATGAACTATTTAGTGCAGAACAACTGCATCAGGACTGTCACAAGACTTTAAATACTGACATTTTGAAATGAACGAAGCAGTGACTTGCATCTGAACCTGAATGTGTGGACATAGACCAGAGGGTAGAGATACTTCCGTCCTTTCTGAGGACTACAAAAGTAGTGTGTAGGGTCATTTTATATTGTAACTAACCCCTGAAATGCAAGGCCAAGCCTTCTTTTGTCTGGATGTACTCATCAATCCATCCGATCCTAAAGTCACTGGCAAAGCACTCCCACTGGGGACATTAAGTAATATTATAACTACTGCATTCATCCTTATCTTAAAACTGACGATCCGCATCAGCCTAGGTTATGTGGTGTCTTATTCTTTGAGTAAGCAACTTAAATGGAAAATGCATATGCCCCAATAAATGATCAAATATTTACTTTTCCCAGTGATGTGATTGAAAAGGGGATTTAGAGTTCAGCTGTGATTAGTAGGCTGTAGATTAACTCTGGCAAAGAATAAGAAAAACGAATCTTGTTTCACAGCTGAATGTCTAAAGCTTGGGCAGATACAAGGCTAACCCAAACATCCCAGAGCCAAATCATTCTTTTAGTTGACTAGTCCATTCCTGATTTATTCTGTCCGAGTGATGATGATGAAAAAATCTGTCAAAGATTATATGAATGTACAGGACTTTGTCAGTGTCTGAGCACTTCCTCATTTAGCCTATAGGTCAATAGGAGAGTAAATAAGAGTTGAAAAATAAATGGAAAATATGTAAATTATAGTATTTGGTTCTCTCAGGCAGTATTTGTTTATGTATGGATATTAAACTTTGAAAATTATTATGGGCATATTTTAACCCAATTGAGATGTCTGTCGTTTAGAAACAGAAACTTCCAGATAAATCAAATCAAATCAAATTGTATTGGTCACATACACGTGTTTAGAACGTGTTATTACGGGTGTAGCGAAATGCTTGCAGTAATTTTAGTCGATATAATTTATTCTAGTTGTTAACCAATTATTTCATATCTAGACCCAGTATATGATACACACCCTGTGCTATATTTCTGATGTCTATGCTATCAACACACACCATTGAGTCATAGAAAAGTAGAACTACCTGAAGAAATGGTCCACAGTCCAAATGTCTGGTCCTGTGTGGTAGAACATGACGCTTGTAACATTCTGCAGGATTGTGAGTTCAATCCCCATCACCCATATTATTATTTTCACATATTTAACCTTTATTTAACTAGGCAAGTCAGCTAAGAACAAATAATTTTTTACAATGACGACTACACCGACCAAACCCAGACGACGCTGGGCCAATTGTGCACCGCCCTATGGGACTCTCAATCCCGGACGGTTTTGATACAGCCTGGATTCGAACCAGGGTCTGTAGTGACGCCTCTAGCACTGAGACACAGTGTCTTATCTGGATATCGTACGAGTGTAAATGGATCAGTGTAAATCATCATTATCCCACCCTCTAAAATCATTGATTTGATTTACAGTTGTTTATTTACAACCACGACATAAGAAGCAATTACTGTGTCTTCTGCTCTAATATGCCTTAGATAGTCAGATTCAACTGAACTGTTATGACTGAATCAATATTGATGCCTTCTCTAACAAGAACATCTAGAAAGCAGACAAGATCCAGTTAGATGAGGTTTGTTCGTTCACACTAAAAGAAGAAAATAAGGCTGTCAATGAGCCAGCTTGTCCTACAGAGAGTCTGCCATCAACTCCTCGGGTGAAGATAAAAGAAACATACAGCGTTATGTTAAAGCTAGTGACCACATACATCATAACGGAGAGCACTGTATAAAGACAAATAGGTGTTTCTAAGGCTGGTCAGAACCTTTTTTCTGGCAGAATTGTTCTTTGTACCAACGGCAGCACGGATCTACTGAAGAGGAGGACAGGCATATATGCAAACCAATCAACGGGAAAACAACATTTAAAAGAGACAAATTCAAAAGACTCTTTCCATGAGATTGATATGAATTCATTCAGGCTATTCGGCCTTTTTTGTGTGGAATGTAAGTGAATATTATTAGTTATGATAAACAATAGATGCTTTCCTGCCTCTTTCTAAACGCGAGACAGAAGGGACAGGACACTTTCTGCTAACTTCTCTAAGCAAAGGTTCACGTGAAATCCACATCACCCTGCTGATAACTGCTTTTGAAATGACATCATTCCCGAGGAGAACAGAGACTATTATTGGGCGATTGTTTTGCTCAGTAAATGTGAATGGTTTATTACTTTTAATACTAAAAACTCTCCACTGAAAGTAATACTTATCCGTGCACGTTTTATATCACCTACGAAATTAAATTGGTGGTATGGAGCTACCTTGACCTGTTAAATATTACCTCATTCTACTCTTTCCAGAGGATGAAACACAATGAGGTCGCCGTGCAAACGACCATGACACCAGCCAACCGAAGATGTAATCTGAGATCTCTTTCGCAGCAGTGACATCATTGACTTCTCCAGCAGTGTTCTTTGGATGTTTTGCTCGTCTTGTACGTCTGAGATTTAATATAAGAACATATGCCATTTATCAGATGCATTTATCCAAAGCAACTTAGACTGGTGCGTGCGTACATTGTCATGTAGGCACGCTCCCGAGTGGTGCAGCGTTCTACCGCCCACTATCTCAGGGGGTGGTCAGGAAGATCTGATCACAATCAGTTCAATCAGTTCAATAGATTGAGCTTCTCCATATGAAGGAATATTTTTTCTATGTGTTGGATCCTTCTATTGTCCAGCTCCTGTAATTTCTTTGGCTGTGCGTCAACCCTCGTCCACTCACATTTTGCCTGTGGGCCTGGACTCATAGTCACATAACAGGATCCCTCCAACATGCAGTATAATACTTGCTGGATATTATACAGCCCAGCCTGGATGCCTCTGACATACGGTACAATACTGGCTGAGTATTGTATAGTCCAGCCTGGATCCCTCTGACATACGGTACAATACTGGCTGGATATTATACAGTCTAGCCTGGATCCCTCTATTCCAGAGACACCCTTGGAGAGCGGGCTCACAAACATGGTCTGTCATTATCAATTGTGACCCTGGAGCAATTAGAATTAAGTTTCTTGCTCAAGGGCCCCTCGAAAGTATTTAACCTGGTCGGCTCTGGGATTCAAACTAGCATCCTTTTGGTTATTTACCCAACACTCTAACCTCGAGGCTACCTGCCACCCTGTGTAATATGTAAAACATCCAGTGTGATCCATCTGTGATGCCTGGGTGGTAAAGATAGATTTATGAGACACAACAAGCTATTAAGGAGCTGTGTGTGGCAGGGGTAATATCAAGGAGCTGTGTGTGTGTGTGTGTGTGTGTGTGTGTGTGTGTGTGTGTGTGTGTGTGTGTGTGTGTGTGTGTGTGTGTGTGTGTGTGTGTGTGTGTGTGTGTGTGTGTGTGTGTGTGTGTGTGTGTGTGTGTGTGTGTGTGTGTGTGTGTGTGGGGGGGGGGGGTAATCAGAGGGGGAAATGGGCTGGAAACTCTCTTCTTCATGCTGCATTGATTCATCCTTCAGAGAGGAGAGAGAGTAGAATCCTCCCATATTAATACACACCTCATCTACAGAGACCTGGGAATGCTATCACACTGATCCCAGTTCAGGCATCTACAGGGTTTTGGAGATGCTATCACGTTGATCTGATCCCAGGTCTGCTGTTAAGAGGCTGGACTAGCGATGCAGGTCTCTACCACCTGATTCCAGTTCAGGCCTTACCATTATACACATCTCCAGGGCGGGATGATCACCACAGGCTGGTATCACATTGATTCCAGGTCTGCTGGTAAGGGGTCATCAGGTCTATTTTCTCCAAGGGAAATTCAGAGGGAAGGTGTAAATTATCTTCAAATTTGAGAGTGTAATTTATACTTTAGTTCTTCATCAGATAAGTACATTAAGATGAATACATAATTCTCATGGCCACTTTTTCTCTTTCAGGGAGCAATCCTTCAAGCCCTGCAGTGACCAGCGTTTTCTGTCCTCTCTCTCTTTCATTTGACATTTCATTTCATTTTTTGCCACCGGGCCCTTTGCACTCTGGTGGTAAAATGACATTGGGGGAGGGGGCGGGGAGGGGTGTGGGAGTAATGGTGACACAAAGTGGCCCATGAGTACAAAGCAGTGGGTCGGCCAGTTGGTCCATTCTGTCCATTGTCAAGGTTATGGTAAAAAGACCTTTCCCTCCCTCCTTTCCCTCCATAGCCATTAGCTCCAGGCTACTGTTGGCCAGACAGAAGCTGGATTCTTTTTGTCCATGGTTCTGAGTAGGCTGCCACTCCAGCAGAGGGAATGACTTAAGTCCCCCAAATTTATAAAAAGTAGTGCTAATTGTTTGTAGCTTATGAGAATCCAAATAAATAGACTACCTATGTACTGACAAATAACCATTCTTAATTACTTATAAACCCATAACTAAATGTAAAGTGTTTAATGTTGGATGTCAGCCACATTCGATTCCAAGCTTTAACACAGACAATCTTTACAAAGTCAACTGCTTGCAACTCTCTTATTCACTTTTTTTTTTAAAGCAGTGATCTTTAATTAATGTTGTGTCTTAAAGAGCTGAAGACAAGCAGATTTATTGAGCTACTCCTCCTATCTTAATTACCTAAGTGAGTTTCCCAGCTTTTGGGACGTAGTTCAATCAGTTCTGAACCAGACAAGCAGAGAGAGACTTGCATTCCGAGCTCAGTGTCCCAGAGGTAATTTAGCCCAATGTTATTGAACTCCTGATCAATCAAATAAATGTTGCCATCCCCATCTTACCATGTTCCATTTTCTTCTTCTTTTTTGTCTTGTTGCCTGCTCTCCTTCTTGCACGCTTCGCAGGTCAGAGGGTCGTGGGTGAACCAGATTTGTGCTTTACTGAAAGGAATATTTTTGGTGCTGGGAGAAGTCCAATCCTGTTGTAGAGCGTCAGACTCGGCAGTACCTCTCCTCCACCCCCAACCCCCCCATAACACACCTCTCTCCTCCTGCATTCTAATCTGTTAAAATAAAAAGCAATTGAATCTTGTTTGTTTCTGAAATTCAATGTAGATATGAGGAGGAAGGCACTGCATATTCCGCTACAGAGTAATCATCTGATAGAGAGCAGAGGATAATACAGTCCTCTCCTTCTCCGTGGCCGACGTGAGACATTTAAACATGTTAACCCTCACAAGGCTGCTGGCCCAGACGGCATCCCTAGCCGCGTCCTCAGAGCATGCGTAGACCAGCTGTCTGGTGTGTTTATGGGCATATTCAATCTCTCCCTATCCCAGTCCGCTGTCCCCACATGCTTCATGATGACTATCACCCCGTAGCACTCACTCCTGTCATCCTGAAGTGCTTTAAAAGAGACTAGTCAAGGATCATATCACCTCCACCTTACCTGTCACCCTACCAATGTAAGAATGCTGTTCATTGACTACAGCTCAGCATTCAAAACCATAGTATCCTCCAAGCTCATCATTAAGCTTGAGGTCCTGGGTCTTAACCCCACCCTGTGCAACTTTGTCCTGGACTTCTTGACGGGCCGCCCCCAGCTGGTGAAGGTAGGAAACAGCCTCCTTCTGTACTCCCTGTTCACCATGACTGCGTGGCCATGCACGCCTCCAACTTGATCATCAAGTTTGCAGATGACACAACAGTAGTGGGCTTGATCACCAACAACAACGAGACAGCCTATAGGGAGGAGGTGAGGGCACTCGGAATGTGGTGTCAGGAAAACAACCTCTCTCTCAACATCAACAAAACAAAGGAGATGATCGTGGACTTCAGGAACCCCCCCTCTTCAAACTCAGGAGGCTGAATACATTTGTCTTGTCATCTAAAACCCTCACTCACTTTTATAGATGCACAACTGAGAGCATCCTGTTATGCTGTATCATACTTATGAGTTGCATCTAACTTTCCTCCAGTTCCTTGGAGAACCTCTATGCTCATCATTGGTTGGTAGGGCAACTGCACCGCCCACAACCGCAGGGCTCTCCATATGGTGGTGCGGTTTGCACAACGAATCACCGGAATCAAACTACCGGCCCTCGAGGACAGCACCCAATGTCACAGGAAGGCCAAAAAGTTAATCAAGGAAAACAACCACCCGAGCCACTTCCTGTTCACCCCGCTACCATCCAGAAGGCGAGGTCAGTATAGGTGCATTAAAGCTGGGACCAAGAGACTGAAATATAGCTTCTATCTCAAGGCCATCAGACTGTTAAACAGCCATCACTAACACAGTGAGGCTGCTGTCTACATACAGACTTAAAATCAGTGGCCACTCTAATAAATGGATCACTAGTCACTTTATTAATGCCACTTTAAAATTGATGTTTACATATATTGCTTTACTCATCCCATATGTATACTGTATTAAATACCATCTATTGCATCTTGCCTATGCCGCTTTGTCATTGCTCATATATTTATTTGTACATATTCTTATTCCATCTCTTTACTTAGATTTGTGTGTATTAGGTAGTTGTTGTGGAATTGTTAGATTACTTGTTAGATATTGCTGCACTGTCGGAAATAGAAGCACAAGCATTTTGCTACACTCGCATTAACATCTGCTAACATTATCCAACCATCAGAGGCAGGGCTGAGACAGGCTCTGTCCTAAATGGGCCCTGGTTAAAAGTAATGGGGAATGGGCCTCCTAGGGGGCGCAGTGGTTAAGGGCGCTGTACTGAGGCGCCAGCTGTGCCACCAGAGACTCTGGGTTCATGCCCGGGCTCTGTCGTAACCGGCCGCGACCGGGAGGTCCGTGGGGCGACGCACAATTGGCCTAGCGTCGTTTCCTCCGACACATTGGTGCGGCTGGCTTCCGGGTTGGATGGCGCTGTGTTAAGAAGCAGTGCGGCTTGGTTGGGTTGTGTATCGGAGGACACATGACTTTCAACCTTTGTCTCTCCCGAGCCCGTACGGGAGTTGTAGCGATGAGACAAGATAGTAGCTACTAAACAATTGGATACCACGAAATTGGGGAGAAAAAGGGGTCAAATTCAAGGAAAAAAGGTCATGGGGAAGGAAGTCATTTTGGATGCACACTAGGTTGATGATAATCACAATTCTGACCCCATTCCTGTTTCTAATGGACGAAACACATTGTGAAAGTTTATTACGAATATACTTAATAATAGAACATCCATGTATTGTATCTATAGGGCCATGATAATAGCGCAGAGGAGAAGAGTAGAGGCTTATAGTTCCGACTAGATAACAACCAGACAGTCAGGCCCCAGCAGGCAATTACCACCAGACAGCCTTGCTGTCAGAAGCTTACTGCCGAAAAGGCCATCTAAACTCCAGCCTCTGCCTCAGCCTCAGCCCCTGCCTCTGCCCTGCAAAAATGAGTCGGCCGCACTCCTCAGGGTTTTCTAGAGTGATTATCTTGTTATTCTCACCTGTAAGAAGAAGAAAGCAACAGCAACCTGGTCTGTAGTGCAGATAAAACACCTACATATGATCTAGCCCATGCCCCTAGAACATGATACAGAACAGGAAGAAGATCAGTTTCACGGTTCAAAGACCGTTTGGTTGTTTTGGTCATTTCCTGTTTATATGAATATAGGCCATAATTAGATGAAGATGGTTGTTGGTTGTGAACTGGCTGTGATGGATTTAGTGAAGCCGAAAACAAATCTCATTTGCAGCATAAGGCTCCTTTCTTGAAATAACCACCCAATTTTGAATCAGACTCCATTTGTCTAGGAGAGACCACATCTGAATAGGGTGCCACTTGGGACAGCCTTTGTTTTGATGTCTATGATGAGGACAAGAGCAGATGGCCTAAACTTAATTCAGTGGGAAACAAAAGTTCAAAGTCAGATCTGTGAGATGCGGATGACACCCTATCAAAAAATATTGCACTATGAAGGGAATAGGGTGTCATTTGGGACATATCCAAAGGTAGAATAGAGATAAAAGAGTAGAGAATAAAGACATATTTACATTCAAGAAAAATATGTATCTAAGGGAGACAGTAGCCACAGAGGAGAGGAGAGAACATACAATATTAAAGAGGTAGGAAAGAAAGACAGCCCTTCCCTTTCACAAACCTGTTTGATGTGCAAGTATTGTGTCAAGGGCATCTAAAGGTAAATAATATCCATAAATTAATGCCTTTTCAAGTTTCCAAATCTGCCAAACTGCCAAGATCCACCAGGACTTTCCATCTGAGGCCTCTTAAAAGAGTAAACCTGTATTTATAAACTCACTTCATCCCAGAGTGTCAAATCAATACAGTGAAGATTCTGGCATGTCATTTATTTTATAGACATCCCATGTTGTGATTCTCATTAGAGGTTGTGTCCCAAAAGGCAACTTATTCCCTGCATTACTTTTGACTAGAGCTGAATGGGCCCTTGCCAAAAGTAGTGGACCATAAATGGAAGAGGATGCAATTGAGGATGCAGTCTGAGTCTTATATTGATGTTAAGTCAGAAGTACAGAGGGACAAAGATCATTTTATTTTGTTGTATTTACGCTGAACAAAAATATAAAGTGTTGGTTCCATGTTTCATGAGCTGAAATAAAAGATCCCAGAAATGTTCCATACGCACAAAAAGCCTCTTTCTCTAAAAATGTTGCGCACACGTTTTTTCTTTACATCCCTCTTAGTGAGCATTTCTCCTTTGCCAATATAATCCATCCACCTGGTGTGGCATATCAATAATCTTGTGTTGGGGACAATAAAAGTCCAATCTAAAATGTGCAGTTTTAAGGGAGAATGCAATTGTTGAGGGGGTTGAGGGATCATGCAATTGGCATGCTGACTGCAGAAATGTCCACTAGAGCTGTTGCCAGAGAATGTAATGTTAATTTCTCTACCATAAGCTGCTTGCAATGTCATTTTAGAGAATTTGGCAGTACGTCCAACTGGCCTCACAACTGCAGGCCACGCGTTACCACGCCAACCAGGACCTCCACATCCGACTTCTTCACCTGCGGGATTGTCTGAGACCAGCCACCTAGACAGCTGATGAAACTGTGGGTTTGCACAACCAAAGAATTTCTGCACAAACTGTCAGAAATCGTCTCAGGGAAGCTCATCTGCTTGCTTGTTGTCCTCACCAGGGTCTTGATCTGACAGCAGTTTGGCGTCGTAAATGACTTCAGTGGGTAAATGCTCACCTTCAATGGCCACTGGCACGCTGGAGAAGTGCAATCTTCATGGATGTATCCCAGTTTCAACTCCACTGGGCAGATGGCAGACAGAGTGTATGACGTCATGGCGAGTGGTTTGCTGATGTCAAGGTTGTAAACAGAGTGCCCAATGGTGTCGGTGTGGTTATGGTATAAGCAGGCATAAGCTACGGACAATGAACACAATTGTATTTATTGATGGCAATTTGAATGCACAGAGACCTTGACGAGATCCTGAGGCTCGTTGTCGTGCAATTTTACCTCCGCCATCACCTCATGTTTCAGCATGATAATGCACAACCCCATGTCGCAAGGATCTGTACACAATTCCTAGATGATGAAAAAGTCCCAGTTCTTCCATGGCCTGCGTACTCACCAGACATGTCATTGAGCATGAGCATGTTTGGAATGCTCTGGATCAACTTGTATGACGACGTGATCCAATTCCCACCAATATCCATCAACTTCTCACAGCCATTGAAGAGGAGTTGGAAAACATTGCACAGGCCACAATCAACAGCCTGATCAACTCTAGGCGAAAGAGATGTGTTGCGCTGCATGTAGCAAATGGAGGTCACACCAGATACGGACTGGTTTTCTGATCCAACAGAAGCATATCTGTATTCCCGGTCATGTGAAATGTATAGATTAGGGCCTAATGAATTTATTTAAATTGGCTGATTTCCTTATACAAACTGTAACTTTTTGAAATTGCTGGATGTTGCGTTTATATTTTTACTGTGACGAACAACTTGTTTCTTATTTCTACCACAGTACATTTACACTGTTTTCCCTACCACACAACTTTTTACCGTAGTACAGAAGATCACTTGAGAAATTCATTTTTCCGGTTAATAAATACATGAGAGTATATTAAACATTTATTAGCTATGCATGAGGTGTACAAGTGCACAGGACATTGACATGAGGACACAGTAGGTTATAGCATGTGAAATGCTTGCCAGAAGTTTAGCACATAAACCCAAAAACGAGCGTCTTGGGACATCCTTTCTTCTAAATGACAGGCCGTTAGTGACCTGTGGCTGTAGTCTGCTTGATGCACCTTCCACATGACTGGAGACAATAAAAGAGGAGCACTTCAACATTGATCACAGCGTTTTAATCAAGAGGAGATAATGAGACCTTGAGTTAATTATAGAATAAAAGGCAGGAAGTGGCTGCTAGGTAAGAGCTCATCAACATGATTAAAAGGAACGGAATAGACATCAATGAAAACTAGATCAAAATGTTCCTGTAGCTCACTGGCATTATTCATTGTTGGACATACAGGATCTGACAATAGGTGTATAATTGAATTCTGTTCTGAGCATCACTGTGGAATGAATATGATGCCCAAATGTGTGTGTGTGTGTGTGTGCGCGTGCGTGTGCGTGTGAGCGTGTATTTGTGTGTTATTGGGTTTTAATATCCTTGTGGGGACCAGAAGTCCTCATAAGGACGGTAAAACCAGTCCTCACAAGGGGTTAGAGGTTTGGGCTTAAGGTTTGGGTTAAGGAAAACAGGATTTTTAATGGGAATCAATTGTTTGGTCCCCACAAGAATAGCAAAACAAATCTGAGTGTGTGTGTGTGTGTGTGTCTGCAGAGCAAGAGAACGCTGTGAATAGAGCTGTCTCACGGTGACAGCCAGGATTGTGGCATCCTTTACGTACATTCATAATCAAGTAAGCCATGTAACTGCTCTTACTCTGCATTAACTCAGACAGGATAATCCCAGATAAGCCTTGGCATTATAAGCCACTCCAGAGTGGAAGTGGAGCCACTAGCTGCTGTCCCCCGGCGGTGATGAGAGAGTTGACACACACACACACACACCGCTTCAGTGTTATTGTCCGGGGGCCTGGCCTCAGAGTGAAAAGAGAATCACTTCCTCTAATGGAAAACTATTGTCTGACTGCTACTCCTCTGACAACATCAGTTGAGAGGAATAGACATAGGGAATAGGATGCCATTTGGGATGCAGACACAGAGTAGAGTTGTTTTAAACAAGGAAAGCTATTTTGGGATTTCCACTGCCCTTGTGGCCTGTTCAGATGATCTCAGACCAGTTTGGGAACCCTTTGTCCTGAATGCTGTTTTTCTGAATGCCATTGTTCCTTCCTCTGTATTTCACTGACTCGAGACTATCTAAGCTTCTTGGCATACAATAAGGCACTGCAAGTGAATTATTTATTCATTTGAGTGGATTATATATACGGTAATGAACAAAACCAAATGCAATTAGAAGTGTCATTTTGAGCAATAGGATGTCAGGCCTGTGGCATACTGCATTATTCATGTCTTTCTCTTCGCTTGCAGTCGGGTTACACAGCAGTGGAGGCTGGTGGGAGGAGCTATAGGTGGACGGGCTCATTTTTTTATTTAAATTATTATTTTTTTTTTACCTTTATTTAACCAGGCAAGTCAGTTAAGAACATATTCTTATTTTCAATGACAGCCTGGGAACAGTGGGTTAACTGCCTGTTCAGGGGCAGAACGACAGATTTGTACCTTGTCAGCTCGGGGGTTTGAACTCACAACCTTGCGGTTACTAGTCCAACGCTCTAACCACTAGGCTACGCTGCCGCCCCATTGCAATGCATGGAATGGAATAAATGGTTTCCATATGTTTGATGTGTTCGATACCCGCCCATTTGTTCTATTCCAGCCATTACATTATTCCAGCCCGTCCTCATATAGCTCCTCCCACCAGCCTCACATTATGACAGTAAACATCATAATGTGGAGAAGGATGACACGTTTTCCCCCCATTTAACTATCTGAGTCCACAAAGAAATACTAGTAGGGTTCACTCTCAGTTCAGCCTACTTTAGAATGTACATCAAATGTATACAGAGCCGAGCTGCTTCCCAAATGGCACCCTATTCCCTATATAGTACGCTACTTTTGACCAGAGGCCCTGGTCAAATGTAGTGCACTATATAGAGAATAGGATGCCATTTGAGATGAGACCTTTGTGTCTCTGTGAAGAATAAAATGTTCCCTGGCAGATTCTGCCAGAAGATGAGATACTCCATTGCCGGGCTGGTCTTCTGTCTGTCGCTTTTGAGGTTAGCAGAAGTGTGATACAGGTCTCCCGAGCTATCACAGTGGATCTGGGCCGATTCCGGCTAAGAGTCGGGGCGCTCGGCTGAGAGTCAGATTCAGCCAACGTCATGAGGCTCGAGTCTCGGCCGCCTTAGGCAATATTACTTATGGCTAGGATGCGGGGATTGAGCTCGGGCTGATTCCGGTGTGAGTTATCCGGCCCAAACGTATTACTTGCGTCTCGGGCCGATTTGGGACACTCTCTGGCAGATGATTACACGGGTTGCTTTATATAATTAACATTTCATTATTTATTTATTTTTCCATATTTTATCATTGTTTCAAAAAATACAATTAACATTTAAATAAACCTCTTTAAGAGTCGTGTTGAAGTAGTATTTTAGTATTTTGATACTTTGTGCAAGGCAATTGATAAGCATTAAAAACTTTGTTGATGGAGCCTCCTGAGTGACGCAGCAGTCTAAGACGCTGCATCGCAGTGCAAACTGCTGTTCTACAGATGCTGGTTCGATACCCGTGCCGGCCGTGACCGGGAGACCCATGAGGCAACGTACAATTGGCCCAGTGTCGTCTGAGTTAGGGGAGGGTTTGGCCAGTCAGGATGTCCTTGTCGCATCGCGCTTTAGCGGCTCCTGTGCCAGGCGCAAGCACTCTGACACGGTCAACAGGGGTACACTGTTTCCTCCGAGATAACATTTTTTGGTGGATGGGTATAATTTGTATGCCTAAAATGTATAATAGTAATATTTAAAATGACTAAATAGGGTAATTTTTGTATACATTTATTTAAATTGGCATCGGGGCAGCTTCTGGGGGGATTCTGGTAGGATGCCGGCAAAGTCGGCTGAATTCTGGTAGATGGAAATGGCCAATGTACTTGGGCCGATTCTGGGCAGTCAATAATTTTGATTCCGGGCCGATTCAATCAGTTCCGGCCCCCCAGAAGAGGGACGCTTCTGGGCTGATTCCTCATTGCTAGCTGGGTTCTATCTGTCTCTATAGAGGAGAAGTGTAATACAGGTTTCCTGTCTGTGGTTCTAGACGCTTGGGGAAGTGTGATACAGGTCTCCTGCCTGTCTCCAGAGGAGAAGCGTGATACAGGTCTCCTGCCTGTCTCCAGAGGAGAAGCGTGATACAGGTCTCCTGCCTGTTTCCAGAGGAGAAGTGTGATACAGGTCCCCTGTCCGTCTCTCTGGAGGAGAAGTGTGATACAGGTCTCCTGTCCGTCTCTCTGGAGAAGTGTGATACAGGTCTCCTGTCTGTCTCTCTGGAGGAGAAGTGTGATACAGGTCTCCTGTCTGTCTCCAGAGGAGAAGTGTGATACAGGTCTCCTGTCCGTCTCTCTGGAGGAGAAGTGTGATACAGGTCTCCTGTCTGTCTCCAGAGGAGAAGTGTGATACAGGTCTCCTGTCCGTCACTCTGGAGGAGAAGTGTGATACAGGTCTCCTGTCTGTCTCTACAGAGGGGAAGTGTGATACAGGTCTCCTGTCTGTCTCTACAGAGGGGAAGTGTGATACAGGTCTCCTGTCTGTCTCTCTGGAGGAGAAGTGTGATACAGGTCTCCTGTCTGTCTCTCTGGAGAAGTGTGATACAGGTCTCCTGTCTGTCTCTACAGAGGGGAAGTGTGATACAGGTATCCTGTCTGTCTCTCTGGAGGAGAAGTGTGATACAGGTCTCCTGTCTGTCTCCAGAGGAGAAGTGTGATACAGGTCTCCTGTCCGTCTCTCTGGAGAAGTGTGATACAGGTCTCCTGCCTGTCTCTCTGGAGGAGAAGTGTGATACAGTTCTCCTGTCCGTCTCTCTGGAGAAGTGTGATACAGGTCTCCTGTCCGTCTCTCTGGAGAAGTGTGATACAGGTCTCCTGTCCGTCTCTCTGGAGGAGAAGTGTGATACAGGTCTCCTGTCTGTCTCTACAGAGGGGAAGTGTGATACGGGTCTCCTGTCTGTCTCTCTGGAGGAGAAGTGTGATACAGGTCTCCTGTCTGTCTCTCTGGAGAAGTGTGATACAGGTCTTCTGTCTGTCTCTCTGGAGGAGAAGTGTGATACAGGTCTCCTGTCTGTCTCTACAGAGGGGAAGTGTGATACAGGTCTCCTGTCTGTCTCTCTGGAGGAGAAGTGTGATACAGGTCTCCTGTCTGTCTCCAGAGGAGAAGTGTGATACAGGTATCCTGTCTGTCTCTCTGGAGGAGAAGTGTGATACAGGTCTCCTGCCTGTCTCTCTGGAGGAGAAGTGTGATACAGGTCTCCTGTCTGTCTCTCTGGAGGAGAAGTGTGATACAGGTCTCCTGTCTGTCTCCAGAGGAGAAGTGTGATACAGGTATCCTGTCTGTCTCTCTGGAGGATAAGTGTGATACAGGTCTCCTGCCTGTCTCCAGAGGAGAAGTGTGATACAGGTCTCCTGTCTGTCTCCAGAGGAGAAGAGTGATACAGGTCTCCTGTCTGTCTCTCTGGAGGAGAAGTGTGATACAGGTCTCCTGTTTGTATCTACAGAGGGGAAGTGTGATACAGGTCTCCTGTCTGTCTCTCTGGAGGAGAAGTGTGATACAGGTCTCCTGTCTGTCTCTCTGGAGGAGAAGTGTGATACAGGTCTCCTGTCCATCTCTCTGGAAGAGAAGTGTGATACAGGTCTCCTGTCTGTCTCTACAGAGGGGAAGTGTGATACGGGTCTCCTGTCTGTCTCTCTGGAGGAGAAGTGTGATACAGGTCTCCTGTCTGTCTCTCTGGAGAAGTGTGATACAGGTCTTCTGTCTGTCTCTCTGGAGGAGAAGTGTGATACAGGTCTCCTGTCTGTCTCTACAGAGGGGAAGTGTGATACAGGTCTCCTGTCTGTCTCTCTGGAGGAGAAGTGTGATACAGGTCTCCTGTCTGTCTCCAGAGGAGAAGTGTGATACAGGTATCCTGTCTGTCTCTCTGGAGGAGAAGTGTGATACAGGTCTCCTGCCTGTCTCTCTGGAGGAGAAGTGTGATACAGGTCTCCTGTCTGTCTCTCTGGAGGAGAAGTGTGATACAGGTCTCCTGTCTGTCTCCAGAGGAGAAGTGTGATACAGGTATCCTGTCTGTCTCTCTGGAGGATAAGTGTGATACAGGTCTCCTGCCTGTCTCCAGAGGAGAAGTGTGATACAGGTCTCCTGTCTGTCTCCAGAGGAGAAGAGTGATACAGGTCTCCTGTCTGTCTCTCTGGAGGAGAAGTGTGATACAGGTCTCCTGTTTGTATCTACAGAGGGGAAGTGTGATACAGGTCTCCTGTCTGTCTCTCTGGAGGAGAAGTGTGATACAGGTATCCTGTCTGTCTCCAGAGGAGAAGTGTGATACAGGTCTCCTGTCTGTCTCTCTGGAGGAGAAGTGTGATACAGGTCTCCTGTCTGTCGCTACAGAGGGGAAGTGTGATACAGGTCTCCTGTCTGTCTCTCTGGAGGAGAAGTGTGATACAAGTCTCCTGTCTGTCTCTCTGGAGGAGAAGTGTGATACAGGTCTTCTGTCTGTCTCTCTGGAGGAGAAGTGTGATACAGGTCTCCTGTCTGTCTCTACAGAGGGGAAGTGTGATACAGGTCTCCTGTCTGTCTCTCTGGAGGAGAAGTGTGATACAGGTCTCCTGTCTGTCACCAGAGGAGAAGTGTGATACAGGTCTGTCTGTCTCTCTGGAGGAGAAGTGTGATAAAGGTCTCCTGTCTGTCTCCAGAGGAGAAGTGTGATACAGGTCTCCTGTCTGTCTCCAGAGGAGAAGTGTGATACAGGTCTCCTACCTGTGGTTCAAGAGGCTGCATGGGAGAAGTGCGAGGCTGGACTTCTGTCTCTCGCTCTTAAAGCTGGGAGAAGTGTTATACAGGTTAATTGTCTCTCTCTATAAAAGCTGGGAGAAGTGTGATGCCGGTCTGCTGTGTCTACGGGACAAGAGTGAGGAAGTGTGATCTACACATAAGCCTGTTCCCTTTACAGTTCCTCTACAGGTGGCTCTGCTATGACATCCACGGAGAGAAATGAAATGTTCAGTGTTTGGTCTGTAGATAGATCAGAGATCCACACTGAAGTATCTTCATATGGTTTCTTCGGCTGGGAGATGTGTTCTCTTTTCCTTTTAAAGACCAAATCAGGGCATTTCTTTCATGTGGTCCGGCCACGTGATTCTTCTGAGAGCTGTCTGGAAGCCACATCTTAGAGTCGTGTCATTCAAGCGATGTTTTGTTTCAACCTAAAAGGATACAAAAAGCTATTATAAGCAGCTTAAACGAACACAAAAACAACAACGACAATATTATCAACAACAACAACAAGCTCTTTAATCACTTTTAAGATATTGTCATTGTGGACGTAAAAGAGCCCGGCTGCTCTTTGAAGTTTAATGGATTTTTGTCAAAACCAATCAATAAGTCATTATCTCTATGTGTGTTGATGATGGAGAGGAGATGAGAACCCCGCCAGCGCTCAGCTCGCTATCCTTTTCATATGTCTCCAGCTGGAAGGGCCTATAGAGGTTGATTCTGATGGCACGGGGCCCACGCCTGCACAGAGCAGAACTCCTCTGTATACTAATCACACAGACACAAAGGGTGGCAGCGGCTCCGCCTGGCACACACAACCAGGGGGATTGTGGGCCGGTAAAAAAGGGAGGATTATGGTGTGTGCTCTGTTGAGACGTCCAGGATTTCTCCCCAGTCTGGAGACTATCCCAGAGGAGCAGCGTTCCTGTGCCGCAGTAACATGGGTTTACCATGTTTAACACAAGGTGGTAACAAGCCCTTCAGACATGTTCCACGGCTGCTTAGAGGCACCACGATATGTTGAGCTCATAGTAGGATCTGTGTGAACACATCCAAACGAGGAGTACCCTATTCATACCCCTTGACTTATTCCACATTTTTGTTGTGTTATAGCCTGGATTCAAAATGGATTAAATTGTTGTTTTTTCGTCTCACCCATCCACGCACAATAGTCCATAATGGCGAAGTGAAAACCTGTTTTTAGACATTTCTCCAAATCTATTGAAAATCAATATCGCCTTTACATAAGTATTCACACCCCTGAGTCGATACATGTTAGAATCACCTTTGGCAGTCATTACAGCTCAGAGTCTTTCGGGGTAAGTCTCTAAGAGCTTGATATTTGATTTTTTTTAATTTATTGTCAAGTTGCTTGCTGATCATTGCAAGACAGCCATTTTCAAGTCAATGTATGTCAAGATTGTAGCTTAGCCACTCTGGAACATTCAATGTCGTATTGTTAAGCAACTCCCGTGTATATTTGGCCTTGTGTTTTAGGTTATTGTCCTGCTGAAAGGTACATTTCTATCACACTGTCTATTGGAAAGCAGACTGAACCAGGTTTTCCTCTAAGAGTTTGCTTGTGCTTAGCTCTATTCCATTCCATGTTATCCTAAACAACTCCCTAGTTCTTGCCGATGACAACAAACCTATGATGCAGCCACCACAAAGATTGAAGAGTGATACTCAGTGATGTGATGTGTTGAATTTGCCCCAAATATAACGCTTTGTATTCAGGACATTTCTTTGGTAACATTTTTGCAGTTTTATTTTAGTGCCTTATTGTAAACAGGATGCATTTATGTATTCTGTACAGGCTTCTTTCTTTTCACTCCCTCTTTTAGGCTAGTATTGTGGAGTAACTACAATGTTGTTGATCCATCCTCAGTTTTCTCCTATCACAGCCATTAAACTCTGTTACTAAACTTGTTAAAATCACCATTGGCCTCATGGTGAAATCCCTGAAGGGTTTCCTTCCTCTCCAGCAAACCGAGTTAGGAAGGACGTCTTTATCATTGTAGTGACTGGGTGTATTGATACACCATCAAAAGTGTAATTAATAACTTCACCATGCTTTTTTACGAAGCATTGGAAAACCTCCCTGGTCTTTGTGGTTGAATCTGTGTTTGAAATTCACTGCTTGACCTAGGGACCTTACAGATAATTGTATGTGTGGGGTGCGGAGATGAGGTAGTCATTCATAAATCATGTTAAACACGATTATTGCACGCAGAGTGAGCCATGAAAATTATTATGTGATTTGTTAACTCTCTGGGATAGGTGGTGGTATTTTCATGTCCGGATGAAAAGCGTGCCCAAAGTAAACTGCCTGCTACTCAGGCCCAGAAGCTAGGATATGCATATTATTAGTAGATTTGAATCACACTTTGAATAGAAAACACTTTGAAACTGTGTAAATGAGTATAACAGTGAGTATAACAGAACTGATTTGGCAGGCGAAACACTGAGCACAATCCATCCAGGGATTTTTTTTTTGAGGTCAATCTGTTTTCCATTGGTTTCCTATGGCAGGCCGTTTTAATATAAATTTGCTTGCAGTTCCTATAGTTTCCACTAGATGTCAACAGTCTTTATAAATTGGTTGATGTTTCTCTTGAGAAATTAAGAAGTAGCCCTTTCTTTTCTGGGTGTATAGCCAAGTGTACTCAGTTGTTTGGGGCGCGTGACCTGAAGCTCGCTCCACTTTCATTTTATCAGCTATTAAACTCAGTTTATCCCGTCTTAATTGTATCGATTATTTACATTTTAAAACACTTAAAGTTGGATTAGGAAAGTTGTTTGAAATATTTTGTAGTCATGCTGGGCGAGTTGGAACCGGTGTTTTTCTGAATCAAACGCACCAAATAAATTGACATTTTGGGGGTATAATGACGGAATGAATAAAAAAAAGGACCATTCGTGATGTTTATGGGACAGGCATGAATTATATCGTTATTTCTGAGTTTTGTGTTGCACATGTTGGGTTGAAATATGATTGTCATATGTTTGTTTGATGGGATGCTGTCCTCAGATAATCGCATGGTTTTCTTTCGCCGTAAAGCGAATTTGAATTTGGCGCTCTGCCATTTCACCGGATGTTGTCAAATCGATCCCGATAACGGGATTTGATCCATAAGAAGTTTTTAAACACATTTTTACTCCTGAACATATTTAGGTGTCACGCTCGTCATAATGATTGGACCAAGGGGCAGCGTACGTAGAGGTCCACATATTTTTAATAAATTGAAACTCATCAAACAGAAACAATAAAGCAGAAACGAAACGTGACGCTGCTGGTGTGCACACAGGGAACTATCTGTAGACAAGATCCCACAAACACAATGGGGAAAATAGCTACCAAAATATGATCCCTAATCAGAGACAACGATAAACAGCTGCCTCTGATTGCCTCTGAAAGTAGTGCACTATAGAGCACTGTAGCTTTTTAATCTGGGCTAATACTGTATTTGTAACAAAAGCTCCATGGTTATGTTGATTTAAAGGAGGAGAAAGGAGGAGAACTATCCGAAGAATAGCGTGGTTTGCAACTCACCTTCAGAGCTTGGGGGTGTTCGGACCGTGGGCTCTGGCACCAGCCTAAAATAAAGGAAATAACATGATTGATTACAATAATAAAGGTACAGAAAGACAACAAACTACTGCAATTTAAAGTGATTTTAGTACGGTTAAAGAGTCATTCATTTGACTTACAATACAAAATATTTTATCTAAGTCTTATAATACTTATATACTTATAAAACTTTCTAGAAATATTACAGCTATTTATATTCTTTTTTTAATGTTTTATATCGAAGTCTAATTAATCCCCAGTGTTGACTTTTAAACCCCTTCAAGATTAAGAAAGACTTAATAAAGAACAACATATTAAAGTTCTTTTTGGTTTTAGTGCTTTATGTTTGTCAGTCTACGTTAGGGTGAGGTTAGGTTGGTTGGGTTTGATTACCTTGTGGAACGGATGGACGGAAGTCTTTTAAAACAGCTACTGTCTGTCTGCCGTCCTCTCAGTGCGGAGGACCGCTGGGGTTCAGAGGTCAGGGGTCATTTAGAGGCTCTCTAACGGAGGGGCATGGCCAAAGGGCAGGGGCCACATGGGTCTTTATAGACTGAGAGATAGAGGGCCACACCACCAGAGGGGAACACAGGGAGCAGAACAACAACAGAAACGATTTCCCCTCCATACAAATTCTATACAATTGTGTGAAAGCCATTGCTTACATCCAGTAGAAAAGCTATGAACAGTCCCTAGGTGTTTCTCCTGGTGTCACTGCTTGTCGTCATTCAAATGTAATAGCACTGTCTATTATAAGATACTCAAAGTGACTCATTGTCAGATAGGCAAGCGAGACAAATACAGGTGCCGATGCCATTGTTACTGTATATGTTAGTGCACTGCACTGTTACCTATGCTGTAACACAATCCGTTTTATTAAGAGATAACACATGACAAAACACACAACATCAAAGACTTAAATCTGTGATTGACATTGTATCAAAACCATTCCCTACAAAACATTACCTGAATTGTAAAATACAAATATGCGACACAGTTCTTACAAAAATGGTGTTGTTTTTGTTGCTGGCATTCAGTTTTAAGATTTTTCATACAAATAATGTTAACTTTTATGCGGTTTGACATGTTATGATATTATTCAGACGCTAATTCTTGATCAACATGGTCTCGCTCAGGAGTCTATACATTCATTACGGTACATAAAAACCTGTATTAGAGTGAGCACTTCAATATTATCATCAGCATCATTCTTTCCAATGTTAGTTTTGTTAGTTTAGATTATAGTGTTTTTCTATTTAGCTATGTAAATACAGAATTAGGCTCTTGAACACAAACTTACTTCTTTCAAAAAGTTTATTGAGCATCAACCAAGAAGAAAAATGTAAAGGGCCTACATAAGCAGAGAAGGTTAATATGCTAATACACTATTTCTGCTCCCAGACCAATTCTACATGGTTTAACGTCTCAAGAAACGGATTATTACATTGTCTGAAAGCATTTCAGGTTTTTAAACCCCTAAAAAAAATAATAGATTGACAATTAATTATTAAGAGCTTTACATAAAAATGTTTTGTAGCTCTTGATTCTTTTTTTTATTTTTTACTGAAGATTTTTACACAAAAAAAGAAGAGTATGGCCTGTGAATGTAGATTGATTAAAGGGGGGAATGAAACAGAAACGCACACGTCTACACACGTTTTAAGATAGGAATAAAACAGCTGACACTATCCACAATGATTCCACACCATGCTTGTATAAGCCCTTTAACACGAGATAACTATCATTTACAAAAGGAGATCAAACAACAATATGTATTTCAGGATCGTTCTGTTTTCTGATTGGAAAGGTTTCATTTACAAGGGACACAATTGACCAATCACCCCCAGGAAAAAAATATCTACAATACTTCACCTCTCTACAACTAAATCACTAACATATTAAAGTGACCAATCCCTCTATAACCAGGCCCATGGTATTTAGATATCTACTTGTTTAAGAGTGGGTAGATGGACTAAAATATACACATTATTCTGGTGAAAACAGTCTTGATATGATACCAGGTTTTTTCTGTTTTTAAAACCCACATTTACGATTGAGTGTTTTTATTCTAAAAAGGGAGCGTCCGTATAAAATCCATTACTTGATGACACGTCCGTGAGGGATTGTGCAGGTTGTTGCATAATCAGTTCAATATCTGGAGTAGGGCGTCTCTCTGTACACTCCCTTGGTCGTCCGTGCAGCTGGCACCTTGCCGCGATTAGTTGTCCACTCCTCCTGACCTGCTTTATAGGGAAACAACAGTAAGAAACACTTCTACACACACACTTTTGTGTAACTCAGATGTTTATGTCATTTTTACCCTGACGTCAAGAGGTTATTGGACAAAATGGTTTTGTATTTTCCTTTGCCTGGAACTGAGGTAAGCATTCAGCTATCATACTTTAATCAGGTATCAATCCAGTCAAAAATAGTTCAATTATGTCAAGGTTCTGTCTTCATCAGTGAACACAAATCAAGCATCATGGACTTTCTGGTCCCAAAATCCTTTGAGAGTCTGATGTTGATATGGCTTATCCAACTGGAACAACAGAAGACTCCCACAGCCTCTGTAGTTCAAACAAAACATCCTCCAAGAAGCTTGTCATTCACCTAGAAGGATGCATTTAGATCATTGAAACAGAAGATCAAATAGCTACTTGAAAAGAGCCAGTGTAGTGGATCCTAGCAAAAGGGCACAATAACCATTAGCCCAAATCAGACCTCATTCAGGCCCTGTGCTGTCTATGTGCCAAGTGCCTGCTACATCGATGGCAGCCTTTGTGTGATCTCTAGCCAGCAGAGACTCATCCCCGGAGCAGAGCAGAGGCTCACAAAGAACAGTTTTTTCCCTGACATGGTCTCTGCTGGCAGCCCATAACCAATGGTTTCTAATTAAACCTGTCACCGTCTCTCTGGCACTCACTGTAGAGAGACGGTGACCAAGGTAACCTTGTGTTTAGAGATCAGCTATGTACCATCAACTCTGTTTATCATTTAAACAGCCCCTTCCTTTGAACTGTCAAACACCTCTTTATTTTGACCTGTTAGAAAGCATTTAGTGTGGCGCTGTTACCCGCTGTGTGTGTGTCTGTGTGTGTCTGTGTGTGTCTGTGTGTGCCTGTGTGTGTCTGTGTGTGTGCTTTGGAGGTTAGTTCTTTACACTTTTATACCAGAGTTTACACCAGAAACTTTACACCAGATTTTACACCAGAAACTTTACACCAGAGATACACCAGAAACTTTACACCAGAGATACACCAGAAACTTTACACCAGAGTTTACACCAGAAACTTTACACCAGAGATACACCAGAAACTTTACACCAGAGAAACACCAGAAATTTTACACCAGAGATACACCAGAAACTTTACATCAGAGATACACCAGAAACTTTACACCAGAGTTTACACCAGAAACTTTACACCAGAGTTTACACCAGACACTTTACACCAGAGATACACCAGAAACTTTACACCAGAGTTTACACCAGAAACTTTACACCAGAGTTTACACCAGAAACTTTACACCAGAGATACACTTACACCAGAAACTTTACACCAGAGTTACACCAGAAACTTTACACCAGAGATACACCAGAAACTTTACACCAGAGTTTACACCAGAAACTTTACACCAGAAATACACCAGAAACTTTACACCAGAGATACACCAGAAACTTTACACCAGAGATACACCAGAAACTTTACACCAGAGATACACCAGAAACTTTACACCAGAGTTTACACCAGAAACTTTACACCAGAGATACACCAGAAACTTTACACCAGAGTTTACACCAGAAACTTTACACCAGAGATACACCAGAAACTTTACACCAGAGTTTACACCAGAAACTTTACACCAGAGTTTACACCAGAAACGTTACACCAGAAACTTTACACCAGAAACTTTACACCAGAGTTTCTTGCCACATTATTCCTGTGTGTTAATCTGCATTGCAAATATGAATATGAATAAGCTATTCTTTCAGTTAAAATAACAACAATTAGGTGTTAACTTACATTTGTAGTGTGTATTATACTAGTGTGTGCATTATACACATGTTTTTTTGCATATCCCACTTCCCCTGAGACAGCCTCACAGCCAGGGATCAGCCATCATTGACAGTGACCCAGGAGCAATGAAAGTTAAGTGCCTTGCTCAAAGGCACATCGACAGATTTTTCACCTAGTCAGATCGGAGATTCGAACCAGTGACCTTCGGTTACAAGCCCAAAGCTCTTACAGGCTCCTAGGCTACCTGCCCTATGTTATGGTCAATTACAAAGTTATCATGGATCAAAGAACATATACTGTAAGTCCTTCATGTTGCAGATAGTGTCTCAGTCTGGTGACAACTGTATACATTTACTGTGAAGTACTGTAAGAGTTGACTGCCAAAGCAAGAGGAGACCTGGGTAATGAGGTGACATTAACATGAACTTTAACAGGAACCATACAGTGCTCAAGTCATTACACCAGAAAATAAAACTATGGTTAAAGCTACATTAGAAAACCAGACGTCAAGGCATATCAGTTACTCTATCACTCATGGTTTATGTACGAATACAGACAAGGCATTGTGTAGACGTAGCCATGCCCCACTTTATAGAATTACTGTGCCTTTATCAGACATCCCCCAACCTTTATCATAACAGAATTGTATTTGACATGGTCAGAGAAATGAGCACTGTCCATATGGAGTTGCGTAAAAGAGGTCTAATTCAGTTGTGAAACAGAATAATCATTCAGCAATTATTTTACCATTATATTGACAAAGAACATGCCTCATGTTATCCCATCACCTGGCACCCTGAATAATACTAATGATACATCTACAACAAATGTGTCCCAAAAATGTATGTGGCGCCTACTCAGGGAAATTACATTGCATGTGGGTTCGGAAACCCTTAGAGTCAACTGACGAACCGGTGCGTCAATCTACATAACATAAGAAAAAAATCCCCTTCAAAATCTGTCAGTTGAAACTAAAGATATCCGTCTCAATCTACCGCATCTGCTGATATAGCAGATCCACATCTGCAGTGAAAGGTGGCAGAGCTGTGTTTGCTCATGAAACAAGACACAAAAACATCAGTCGCTTCCGAACTGTTTTACCTACCTATTTTGACCTCTCTATGGAAAGGCTAGACTCTCACCAACACAATGGTATTTCACTCTACAACCCCCACACAAGTGTCAGGAGACTTGTCTGAAGAAGATACAGTCTATGTGCCAATTTCTGTTTGTAGCGTCAAACTCAAATAGCTAAATGAGCCATAATGTGACCATCTTTAAACAATTCCAGATGTCAGCTAAGAACCCCCCTTCCCCCTCCCCTTTTAAGAATTAACAGCATTCAAACTGCTGACGAACAAAGAACCACATTGAACAAGACAGTATTCATTTCAACAACATTTTATATGTTAATAAAGCACTTAGTAACTCACCATATGACTCATATGATTCCTCACCATTGTCGTGTCCGTACTCATAATAATCGTCTGAGCTGTGCAAGGAAAGAAAGAGGAGATATGCATCAGAATCGCTTTTTAACAATAAAATGACACGCCCTGGCCTTTTCTTAATAGAGAACAATAGAGGTTGCGGTTTCTACAACACACAGCCATCAAATCATTACCTGGAATGTGAATGACATGAACTGTTCGGGAAAGTGAAGTAATGTCAACGTGAGAAAATGAGGTGCAGAATTGATGTACCGTTCCGCTGTATGTAATCATAAAGATATACTCTACATGGCATTACAAACATATGCAAAAGGTCCATACAGAATGTTTCTTTCATAACTATGCCTTCCCTCTCTTAGAGGATGGCTGTGTCCATCCCCCCATATCCTGTCCCATAACAGAGGATATGGAGATATACTGTATATGAGAGATGGCACCTGTAATGAAAAATAAAACGGCTGTCTTGAATTGTGGTTCATTTCTTTGCTATTCTTTATTTATTTCTCAGCGGTGCCCGTTGACTTGCTGACAGAACAATCGTGTGCTGGCATCATTCAGTATCAGACCTATCATTCAGACCCAGAAAGGTAATTCATCATAAAGCTGCCATAGAGCCGACACCGGCGGCCCATCACAGCAGAGTGCCCCCCCCCCTTCCCTCCCCCAGCCATTATCACCTTGCCTGATAATGGAGAACAGCAGAACCAAGCAAAAATGGCCCCAGCCATTATCACCTTAGCTGCTGTAGGTTCATCTAACTCAGTCGATCTATAAACACACAGCCTCTTAGCTATACAATTGTAATGCTATACCCCTGAAAGAAGCGAAATATGAGAACTGATTCACACTGACACGTAGCATCTGTTCAGTCAGTTGTAATGATGAATTGCATATCATCAACTTGTAACTCGTAACATAGTTAACTCATCTCTTTGTATTCCTAGGCATTACTAATCAAGCTCTGCACAAACAGACATCAATGGCGCTCACAGATGATCGTATTATCACATTCATTATTAGAATATTACTTACAATTCTGTATTAATATCAGTGATGTATTCGGGGCGGCAGGTAGCTTAGTTGTTAGTGTTGGGCCAGCCAGTAACCGAAAAGTTGCTAGATCGAATCCCTGAGCTGACAAGGCAAAAATCTGTCGTTCTGCCCCTGAACAAGGCAGTTAGCCCACTGTTCCTAGGCCGTCATTATAAATAAGAATTTGTTCATATCTTACTTGTCTAGTTAAAATAAGGTTAAAAAAACTGTAGTGGTAAAAAAAAAAGTAGGTAATGGGTAAGCTATCAACTCCAGTGGGAGATGGAGATAAGAACAAACAACCACCAATATGTATGAACTGTATAATTTGCATTATGATGGCATTTTAATGTAGTTCTATATGGAAGATAGGAGATGTTCATATTGAAACATATCTTCTTTTTTTTGTTCCTAACTTGTTTGATGAGAAAGTTATTATGAGAACTTAGTAGCCTATTTTTTTGCTCCTGCTGAGGTAAGCTCCGAATAACGTTAGCTTCCTACTTCATCCCTCTAGCAGGCTAAGTAATATTAGCCAGAGCCCTTCATAAGTCTCTGCCGCCAGCTAGCCTACTCGAGCCGACTTCCTCGACCTGTGCCGCGAGGGGGCAGAGCTAGCCATTTGAGAGAGTGGTGAATGTGCTGCTAAAAAGGCAAATCCGGGAGGCAGATATGGGGAACGCAGTGGAACATAACGAACAAACCCCTGTTCATGATTCCACTCGTTCGCAAAGATGCAGGCGAACACAGTCAGATCAAGAATATACGTTTTGATCAATGCTGGGAGCAATATTTAGATTAAATAGATTTTCTTTATTGTGTACAAAATATATATTAGTGTTACTACAGTACAATAGGTCTATGACAGGGGCACTTCTCCTCTCCTCTCTTTGGCTTAGTGCTGGAGGTGACACTACAGGCCCATATATACACCAGATCAACACAGAAGGTTGACATTTATGATTTCCTCATTTCAAAGCACTTAATCATTATTAAACTTTGATTGACAGCATGTTTTTTTGGGGGGGGGCGGGACTTAAAGACACAAGCTGACATGAACAATTGAAAATCATGTAAGGGGACAGAGGGGGAAAAACGTCCATTGTTGTGGATCTATAAACGTCTGCTTGAGACATTGTCCAGAGAAGGCATTCATGTTGGGTTTCTTCCCCGGGGAGATCATTGACTTGGCATGAAGAATGCATTGCTCACACAGCTCATGACTCAACCAGTGAACAATAACAGCAGAAACAAAGGCAACCTTTTTCCTCTTATCCAAACTGGATCCCTGCTAAGATGTGAGTGATTATTTATGCTCTGTGTCCACAAAGAGAAGCCAGACGTTGTTATTCAGAGTGTGATGTTTTCCAATCAACCCTCACAGCAGAGGTACCACTGTGAGACTTTCACTGGTGTCCAGCTGCTAATATATACCTGACACCACTCATCATGGCTTTAGTGAGAAAAAACCAGAGAAAGAGAGAGAGTGAGTGTGAGAAATATATATAGAGAGAGTAACAGAGAGAGAGAAAAGGAGAGGGAAAGGGACAAGGAGAGAGAGAGCAAGAGAGAGAAAGAGATGCAACAAATGAATGCATGTTCTCTCTTTACGTGTCTTGTACACTGTGAAACACCTGACAGGGTTTGTGGTAATTTGATTTCACACCATGTCTCAACACTGGGGTGTATTCTTCCCAGAGCGGAACCCCTCTGAATACACACTCAACTACAAACCGTTCTGCTAAAACGCCCTGGGAAGCTGAGGGGCTAAACAAGCGTCTCATCCTTCCTGTTGGTGTAAAGCTAAAGCCTACGAGGACCAATAACGGCAGTTAGGTCCTCAGAGAGCTGCCAAGTTAAAGCTTTCCCCCTTTAAAACGACGAGAGGAGGACTCCCAAAGCTGTTAGGCACTTCTAATTTCTGGGATGACATTTTGTCAATATCCTCACACCTTTTCTCCTCTATTACCCTGGTCGGGTCAGTGAGTCCTCAGGCCTCAGGTACGTCCTGAAGGGCAACGATCCAGGTGAAACTAACTGCTCATGCGCCCTTCAAGTAAAATACAGGCTGCATCCCAAATGGCACAGTCAAATGCCTCATAGCACTTTTATAGTGGCCCTTTGTAGCTCAGTTGGTAGAACGGTAGCATAGTGGTTTCAATTCCTGGGACCACCCATACATAAAATGCATGCGCGCATGACTGTAATTTGCTTTGGATAAAAGAGATTGCTAAATCAGACGTATTAGAAACCATCCATCAACACTTTATAAATAGTCACTAATGGAGTAAACACGATGCTGGGAACGAGTCAGGGACTGAAACAATCCCGACTTACCCAACTGAATTCATTTTTTATGTTGTTTTAATCACAAGCAAACTCTGTAAACATTCCTTAACAGCTAATGATAGAGCAGAGCAAGGAGAAACCCAGAGCAATCTGTCTTAAAGTGCTGGCTGGCCTTGACCTTGATAAATGAACACCCATAGCGCCCATTAGCTAACCCTGTCTCGTGATCAGGAATGAGGGAATCTGACTCCAGACCTGCTCGTCTACAGGTATACCTACTGCCTGGCTCTCAGTTTTACAGATATGTCTATAAATGGCTGATCTTAAGTAGTGATTTTGCCATTTGCGCCGCCACTAAACAGATGGTGGTGTTACATCTGAATGATGTAGTACACGTCCCTGGTGGACTTTGCTTTCTTACACAGCCATTACTCTTCTGTTGCTCTGTGATAAACCTGCAGCGATATGCTAGGACATTTAGAGAGGATTCAGAGGTACTGAGAAGAACAATCTATAATCAGCAGTCTTATCCAGAGGAGAGAAGACACTAAATATTTCATAGGTTTTCCAAACCAGAGGAAGACCATTCAACATCATATTCAACAGGGTTTCCTCATACATTTCATGCAAATATAAGGGGCATTTTGATAGCAAGACAACTTCATTCATATTGGGGTGGCAGGTAGCCTAGTGGTTAGAGTATTCGGCCAATACCCGAAAGGTTGCTGGATTAAATCCCCGAGCTGACAAGGTATAAATCTGTTGTTCTTCCCCTGAATTAGGCAATTAACCCATTGTTCCCTGGTTGGCCGTCTATAAGAATTTGCTCTTAACTGACTTGCCTGGTTATATAAATAAAAATATTGACACATTTTAGAGTGGGTACAGTATGTATTTTGTATTTCATGGATTAAGGCTCTGGAAAATACAGCAAAATTACCAAAAAAGACAAAAATAGATCAAATATAACACAAAAGGAACTGGACTTGGGAGAATGTGTCCTGTATATTATCCAAAAAGAGGTGGGTGTAATTGAAATTGAAAACTCCCTCAGGAAAATGCTGTTGATTGCTTGTCTCAGCAGCTGATTGCGAAGGCATTCTGCACTGTTGGACCCTTGCTGCGCTGTTACAAAGACGGACTGAATGGTAAACGTCATGGATTTACATAATGTGTGACTATAATCATCTGCTTTGTCTGAATTTGACCCCCCCATGGTAATCAACTTATCGATGGTCAATCAATGTTCAGCAGTCAGGCCTACTGCATTTAAAGTCACCTCAGGTTCAGATTGTCTTGGTGAACGGAGGTGACTGCAATGTTAATACAGCCCAAGCATGTAGACTGAGGTCGCATCCCAAATGGCATGCTATATGACACCCTATGACACCCAATAGTGTATTACTTTTGACTAGGGTGCATAGGGCTCTGGTCAAAATAAGTGCATTATATAGAGAATAGGTTTCCATTTGAGATTCACCCTCAGTGCTTCATCATGTTCTCGGCTGTGCAATAAACTGGTATAATCCCGAGAGCGTCTGGAATCTCTCCAAAACAGCACCTGAGACAGCAACAAAAAAATACTTGTTTGGCCTTACAAAACTAAAATATCTCTAGTGTTGAAGCAAATTAGCCTGACGAAACTTAAATATCTCTAGAGTTGAAGCAAATTAGCCTGACAAAACTAAAATATATCTAGCGTTGAAGCAAATTAGCCTGACAAGACTAAAATATCTCTAGCGTTGAAGCAAATTAGCCTGACAAGACTAAAATATCTCTAGCGTTGAAGCAAATTAGCCTGACAAGACTAAAATAGCTCTAGCATTGAAGCAAATTAGCCTGACAAGACTAAAATATCTCTAGCATTGAAGCAAATTAGCCTGACAAGACTAAAATATCTCTAGCGTTGAAACAAATTAGCCTGACAAGACTAAAATATCTCTAGCGTTGAATCAAATTAGCCTGACAAGACAAAAATATCTCTAGCGTTGAAGCAAATTGCTTGTCAAAAACAAAACATTACATACTGCTGAGAACTAAATTAGAACTATATTGAAATGATAAAATATGCTGGTAAAGTAATTATACAAAGTACCCATCTGAGAACTGCATGACCTCTGGTTCTTAGATAGAAATCCATACAATTCTGCTGAACTGAGCATGTCAGTTAAGAACAAATTCTTATTTACAATGACGGCCTACCCTGGTCAAACACAGACAATGCTGGGCCAATTGTGCGCCGCCCTATGGGATTCCCAATCACAGCCGGATGTGATTCAGCCTGAATTCGAACCAGGGACTGTAGTGTTGCCTGTTGCACTGAGATGTAGTGCCTTAGACCGCTGCACCACTCAGGTACTTTACACAACTATATACAAGATGGCGTAGCAGTCGGCGTGTGTTTGTCTTGTCCCGTGTTAATGGTCTATAAATAGTCTGTTTTTCATTTTTTCCGTATATATTTTAATCTCACATTCCATCTACGAACTAAATATACTTTCCTGCAACCCGCCTCAACCAATGTGGTACGGATCTGCTATTTTTTATACCTTATAACTGGAACCTCCATCGAGCTTGCCAGCAAACTAGCTACTAGCTACTTGTCATTGTTAGCCAATGCTAGCAGTCTTCACCGTTAGCTCAGTTACCAGCCAGCTTGAGCTCAGATAATTATCTGCCAGTCTGCACAGCGCAATATCAACTCAGAGCATATCAGACTGCCTTTCTCTACCACATCACCGGATACCTGCCGCATGCTCTGGACCATTACACTGGATCATTGCAGCTAGCTAGCTGCAACCTAGTGGCTATTGTTGGCTAACGGAGCCCCGCTGATCCATCATGACTGGTCTGCCGACGTAATCATCCGATCTGGTTTCAACAGGCAATTCTGTTGCGATGTCGCCGAAGACTCATCTGCTATCCCCGGCCCGCTAGCTTTCTGACCTCTGTGTCTACAGACAATTCCTTCGACCTCACGGCTTGGTTTTTGCTCTGACATGCACTGTCATATGTGGGACCTTATATAGATAGGTGTGTGTCTTTCAAAATCCTATCCAATCAATTGAATTTAACACGGGTGGACTCGAATCAAGTTGTAGAAAAATCTCAAGGATGATCAATGGTAACAGGATGCACCTGAGCTCAATTTCGAGTCTCATAGCAAAGTGTCTGAATACTTATGTAAATCAGTTATTTCAGTGTTTTAATTTTAATACATTTGCGGGGATGTCTAAAGACCTGTTTTTGCTTTGTCATTATGGGGTATTGTGTGTATTTTTCGGATGATTTTTTGTTTGTTTGGTCCATTTTGGAGTGGGGCTGTTCCGTGGTGGGATGTGGGGAAAGTCAAGGGGTCTGAATGCGTTCCGAAGGTATTGTATCTGTAATCTGATTACAATATTTTTGCTGGTAACATAACCGATTACAGTAACAGTTCTTTGTAATCAGATTACATGTAACTGATGACATGTAATCACTTCCTCCCCAAACCCGGGAATATGAGTTGTGTTTCTCAGTGTGTGTCAATGCTTTCTGCCTTGCTCTGGTCGGTTGTTATGGGTTTTCCTAAATGTTTCATCACACCACTAAATTGTCTCAGTGTGTATGTGTGTGTGTGTACAGTATGTGTGTGTGAATATGTGTGTGTTTGTGTTTATACTCCCTGAGCAGTTACAGCTGATTGGGCTGCAGCGGATTCTGTCGTTCATTAAAAATGTTAAATATATATACAGTATTAAAAAAAAATACATCTGAAATTTCCCTCCCCAACTACAACATTTTCTGTCAAGACAGATCTGCCGTAGGGGGTGGAGTTGCAATCTACTTCAGAGATAGCCTGCAAAGTTCTGTTTTTACTATCCAGGTCTGTGCCCAAAAAGTTTGAGTTTCTACTTTTAAAAATCAACCTTTCCAGAAATAAGTTTCTCACTGTTGCCGCTTGTTATAGACCCCCCTCAGCCCCCAGCTGTGGCCTGGACACCATATGTGAATTGATTGCCCCTCATCTATCTTCAGAGTTCGTAGTGTTAAGTGACCTAAACTGGGATATGCTTAACACCCCAGCCATCCTACAATCTAAGCTAGATGCCCTCAATCTCACACAAATGATCAAGGAACCCACTAGGTACAACCCTAAATCTGTAAACATGGGCATCCTCATAGATATCATCCTAGCCAACTTCCCCTCCAAATACACCTCTGCTGTCTTCAACCAGGATCTCAGCGATCACTGCCTCATTGCCTGCGTCCGTAATGGGTCCGCGGTCAAACGACCACCCCTCATCCCTGTCAAATGCTCCCTAAAATACTTCAGTGAGCAGGCCTTTCTAATCGACTTGGCCTGGGTATCCTAGAAGGATATTGACCTCAACACGTCAGTAGAGGATGCCCGGTTGTTCTTTAAAAGTGCTTCCTCACCATCTTAAATAAGCATACCTCATTCAGATAATGTAGAACTAAGAACAGATATAGCCCCTGGTTCACTCCTGACTTGACTGCCCTTGACCAGCACAAAAATGTCCTGCGGCGTACTGCATTAGGATCGAATAGCCCCCGCGATATGCAAATTTTCATGGAAGTCAAGAACCAATATACAGAGTCAGTTAGGAAACCAAAGGCTAGCTTTTTCAAACAGAAATGTGCATCCTGCAGCATTAATTCCAAAAAGTTTTGGGACACTGTGAAGTCCATGGAGAATAAGATCACCTCCTCCCAGCTGCCCACTGCAGTAAGGCTAGGAAACACTGTCCCCACCGATAAATCTACGATAATCGAGAATTTCAATGAGCATTTTTCAACGGCCGGCCATGCATTCCAGCTGGCTACCCCTACCCCAAACAACAGCTCTGCAACTTGCTCAAGATCCCCACCACCACTTCTCCTTCACCCAAATCCAGATAGCTTATGTTCTGAGAGAGCTGCAAAGTCTGGACCCCTACAAATCAGCTGGGCTAGACAATCTGTACCCTCTCTTTCTAAAATTATCCGCCACAAATGTTGCAACACGTATTACCAGCCTGTTCAACCTCTCTTTCGTATTGTCTGAGATCCCTAAAGATTGGAAAGCTGCTGCAGTCATCCGCATCTTCAAAGGGGGAGACACTCTAGACCCAAACTGTTACACACCTATATCCATCATGCCCTGCCTTTCTAAAGTCTTCGAAAGCCAAGTTAACAAACAGATCACCGACCATTTTGGATCCCATCGTACCTTCTCCGCTATGCAATCTAGTTTCCGAGCTGGTCATGGGTGCACCTCAGCCACGCTCAATCAAGGTCCTAAACGATATCATAACCGCCATCAATAAAAGACAGTACTGTGCAGCCGTCTTCATCGACCTGGCCAAGGCTTTCGACTCTGTTAATCACTGCATTCTTATCGGAAGACTCAATGAAATAAGGAATGAAATAACACTCCAAACCGACCTTGGTTTCACAAATGACTGCTTTGCCTGGTTCACCAATTACTTCTCAGATAGAGTTCAGTGTGTCAAATCGGAGGGCCTATTGACCGGACCTCTGTGTAACGGCGTTCGTCTGTTGAAGAAAGAGAGTCGGACCGAAATGCAGCGTGTTGTTTACTCATGCCTTTAATGAATGAAAACGCGGTACATGAAATAACTGAAACTAAATACAAAAACAACAGAACGGAACGTGAAACTAATTACAGCCTATCTGGTGACTACAACACAGAGACAGGTACAAACACCCATGAAATACAAAGTGAAAGTCAGGCTGCCTAAATACGGTTCCCAATCAGAGACAACGACAAGCACCTGCCTAACAACACCCCTAATCAGCCGCGATCCCAAATAATACAAACCCCAATATGAATACAACATATAAACCCATGTCACACCCTGGCCTACCCAAACATATAACAAAAACACAAAATACAATGACCAAGGCGTGAAAGAACCCCCCCCCCCCCCTAAGGTGCGGACTCCCGGATGCACCTCAAGAGCATAGGGAGGGTCCGGGTGGGCGTCTGTCCATGGTGGCGGTTCTGGCTCGGGACGTGGACCCCACTCCATTAATGTCCTTGTTCCTCCCCTTCGCGTCCTGGGATAATCCACCTTCTCCGCCGACCATGGCCTAATAGTCCTCACCCAGATCCCCACATAACTGAGGAGCAGCTCGTGACAGAGGGGCAGCTCGGGACAGAGGGGCAGCTCAGGACAGAGGGGCATCTCAGGACAGAGGGGCAGCCTGGGACAGAGGGGCAGCTCGGGACAGAGGGGCAGCCCGGGACAGAGGGGCAGCTCGGGACAGAGGGGCAGCTCGGGACAGAGGGGCAGCTCGGGACAGAAGCAGCCCGGTACTGAGGGGAAGCCCAGTACTGAGAGGAAGCCCAGTACTGAGAGGAAGCCCAGTACTGAGAGGAAGCCCAGTACTGAGAGGAAGCCCAGTACTAAGAGGAAGCTCAGGCAGGTAGTAGGCTCCGGTAAATCCTGGCTGGCTGGCGGAACTGGAAGATTCAGGTTGACAAGCAGATCTGGAAGAGACTGGTTGTCTGGCAGATCTGGAAGAGACTGGTTGTCTGGCGGCGCTGGGCTGACTGGCGGCACTGGCGGCGCTGGGCAGACTGGCGGTACTGGCGGCGCTGGGCAGACTGGGAGCACTGGCGGCGCTGGGCAGACTGGGAGCACTGGCGGCGCTGGGCAGACGGGAGACTCCGGCAGCGCAGGAAAGGAGAAAAGCTCTGGCTGCGCTAAACAGGCGAGGCGCACTGGAGGCCTGGTGCGTGGTGCTGGAACTGGTGGTACTGGATCGAGGACACGCACAGGAAGCCTGGTGTGGGGAGCTGCTACCGGAGGACTGGTGTGTAGAGGTGGCTCTGGAAAAACCGGACCGTGCAGGCGCACTGGAGCTCTTGAGCACCGAGCCTGCCCAAGCTTACCTGGCTCGATGCCCACTCTAGCCCGGCCAATAGGAAGGGCTGGTATGTGCCGCACCTGGCTCTGCACCCGCACTGGAAACACCGTGTGCTCCATAGCATAACACGGTGCCTGCCCGGTCTCTCTAGCCCAACCGTGAGCACAGGGAGTTTGCGCAGGTCTCCTACCTGGCATAACTATTCTCCCTTCTAGCCCCCCCCCCCCAATAATTTTTGGGGGCTGCTTTTCCGGCTTCCAACCGCGTCGCCGTGCTGCCTCCTCATACCTGCGTCTCTCCGCTTTAGCCGCTTCTATTTCTTCCTTGGGACGGCGATATTCTCCAGGCTGAGCCCAGGGTCCTTTACCGTCTAATTCCTCCTCCCATGTCCAATTCTCCAAGTGGTGCAGCCTCTCCCACTGCAACTGCTCTTCACGATTAACAGGGAGAGTTGGCTCAGGTCTGAACCCTGACTCAGCCACTCTCTCTCTGCGCCCTCCCCCAATAAATAATTGGGGGTTACTTTCGGTTTTCGCTCTGCGTCGCCATGTTTTCCTTTTTGACTCCATTAGCCTGTAGCCCTCTTCGCACTGCTGAAGCGAATCCCAGGCGGGCGCCTGCACTCTCTCTGGGTCGGCCGCCCACCTGTCGATTTCTTCCCACGTCGTATACTCCATGCCTTTACCTTCCATAACGTCCTCCTTTAGCTCCTGCCAGTTATCTACGTCGTTGCCAGTTACACGCTGCTCGGTCCATGAGAGGTGGGTGTTTCTGTAATGGCGTTCGTCTGTTGAAGAAAGAGAGTCGGACCGAAATGCAGCGTGTTGGTTACTCATGCCTTTAATGAATGAAAACGCGGTACATGAAATAACTGAAACTAAATACAAAAACAACAGAACGGAACGTGAAACTAATTACAGCCTATCTGGTGACTACAACACAGAGACAGGTACAAACACCCACGAAATACAAAGCGTAAGTCAGGCTGCCTAAATACGGTTCCCAATCAGAGACAACGACAAGCACCTGACTCTGATTGAGAATCGCCTCAGGCAGCCAAGCCTAACAACACCCCTAATCAGCCGCGATCCCAAATAATACAAACCCCAATACGAATACAACATATAAACCCATGTCACACCCTGGCCTACCCAAACATATAACAAAAACACAAAATACAATGACCAAGGCGTGACACTCTGGCTGTGTCTATGGGGGTGCCACAGCATTCAATTGTTGGGCCGGCTCTTTTCTCTGTATACATCAATGATGTCGTTCTTGCTGCTGGTGATTCTACACTCCTCAACACTCCTTCCGTGGCCTCCAACTGCTCTTAAATGATAGTATAATTAAATGCATGCTCTTCAACGATCGCTGTCCGCACCCGCCTGCCCGACTAGCATCACTACTCTGGATGGTTCTGACTTAGAATATGTGGACAACTACCATTACCTATGTGTCTGGTTAGACTGTAAACTCTCCTTCCAGAATCACATTAAGCATCTCCAATCCAAAATTAAGTCTAGAATCGGCTTCCTATTTCGCAACAAAGACTACTTCACTCATGCTGCCAAACATACCCTCGAGAAAACTGACTATCCTACCAATCCTTGACTATGGCATTTACAAAATAGCCTCCAACACTCTACTCAGCAAATAGAATGTAGTCTATCACAGTGCCATCCGTTTTGTCACTAAAGCTCCTAAAGCCCCACTACTGCGACCTGTAGTCTCTGACGCTGGATACTTATATCTCCCTCATTAACTATAAGTATCAGCTGTAAATAGCCCACCCAACTACCTCATCCCCATATTGTTTTGTTTTTTTGCTCTTTTGCACCCCAGTATCTCTACTTGCACATCATCATCTGCACATATATAATTCCAGTGTTAATGCTAAATTGTAATTACTTCGCCACTATGGCCTATTTATTGCCTTACCTCGCTAATCTTACTACATTTTCACACAGTGTATATAGATTTTTCTGTTGTGTTATTGACTGCACGTTTGTTTATCCCATGTGTAAACTGGCCTACCTGGTGAAATAATGGTGAAATAAAAATAAAAAACAACTGGTCTCTCCTCTGTACTCTCTTACCTCAGCATGGCTCTCCCCTTTGCTGCTATCTCTACAAAGTCCCCTGTGCTCTGTGCTACCTCTTACCTCCACGCTTGTCTCTTGAATTGAGTTTTACAGCTGTTCCTAGGGGATGTGTCTGCCCTTTAAAACACTGTCACAGCTACCCCTGTAACCGCAGCCCATCCTCCCTGTAACCACGGCCCTCTGGGAGCAGCCTGACTGGCCCAGGGTCGGTATTCAGGCGAAAGGGACAGGAAAGGGAAGATGCGAGAGGCCCCTGTAGTCTTATAGGGGTCAGGAATGAAATAACACTCTGATCCAAACCGACCTGTGTGAGTGTCCATCCTCTGGATGACCTCACCCAGCGTCCAGCAGTCACAATACAGAGCAACACCTGTTATTCTCCTCATTTACATACAGGGAGATCACCTCCTATCACTAACACAATGAAAGTGATTCTCCTCATTTACCTACAGGGAGATCACCTCCTATCACTAACACAATGAAAGTGATTCTCCTCATTTACCTACAGGGAGATCACTTCCTATCAATGAAAGTGATTCTCCCCCAGTCTCTCTATTTATCTGACCTTCCACCTGCTTAATAATACCCACCCACCTACCTACCTACCTACCTACCTACCTACCTACCTACCTACCTACCTACCTACCTACCTACCTACCTACCTACCTACCTTACCTACCTTCAGTTAACTCTCCAGAGACTTAGCCCTTTGCCAGTGTTTTAATAATTAGGTTGTATTGGGTCGATCAACGATTGTGCACCCATATCAGACATGATTTTAAGTTATGTACACAGTAGGTCCCTCAGGACCTCTGGCCCTGGCCTTTTAACTATCCCAAAGCCTAGGACCAAGAGGCATGGAGAGACAGCCTTTAGTTATTATGCCATCAGCCTTTGGAATAGCCTGCCAGGGAACCTGAGGGAGGGCCAAAACTGTGGACATATTTAAAAGTGGTCTTAAAACGCATATTTTTAAGCTTAGCTTTTCCTTAGGGTGCTTTTAAGTCATTCCATTTTGTCATTATTTTATTTTCTATCTTATGTTTGTCGTGCAGTAAATATTTCAGCTTTTATTTTCATAGTTTTTTATTATTGCGTTCCATTCCATGGCTGAAATGTGCTGCATAAATAAAGCTTGATTTGATGATTTGATTTGGGTTAGTGTATTAAATGCTGTAGAAAGAGGCTATGATGGTGCTCATACAGATTGACTGCTCTTGTGCTGAACCTGAAGCTGCCATGGATGTCATGCTGATCTGGCGTTCCAAAATGTTCCCGAAGGCTTTCCCTGTCTTCTGAAATATGCAAATGTCTCCAAGTTAAGAAGAACCGGTAACAGTGTCATGTTTCAAGGTTGTGAACTATTCATTTTTTCCTTTGAACATGAATCTACTACATTCATGTTGACTAAATATGATTTTTTTTAATGTTTAGGCTATTATCAGCAATAACGTTTTGAAAACAGGTTGCATGTCTTGTATTTAGTAGGAATAATATGTCCATCTCAATCATCTCTACTGTATAATAGACATACTGTACATGTCACAAATTCCCAAAACAAACTCTCCAGAATGGCTGCCCAGTTTCCCACCAGGCATAGGACTGATATCATACTGGAGACACTGGAGAAACCAATGGTTGTAAAAATCTCTGCTTGTTATCCTGCAGCTAGTGAAGTCCTGCCTGCCTGCCTTCCTGCCACCCAGCCAGGGATCTAACATGGTGGCTGTGCTGTGAGCTCCTCAGGCTCTGTGAGACATTGTTAGGGAGACGTCTTGTCCATGGATCCAGTCTAACACTCCCCTGGGCCCTTCCCTGCTCCAGCCCTGCTACCGCTCTGACCTGCTCAGGCTGAGTTTGGGCTCCGGGCTAAAACAGGGCTGCACCTTTTTGTTCATCAACAGATCTAAATTGTATGACCTTAAAAAGGAAATGTGCTGTACCGTATGCACTATGCACTGCAGTGCTGGTTGAACACGCTGGCTCTGTAGTGTGGGAAATGAATGCTTTAGAAAACAAGTCGAAAGTGCGAAAATGGTTCATGTTCAGATGTCCTTTCAATTTAATTGCCTGCTGTTAGATGTAGTAGGATAACTATGTTATAGTATATTAAAATATTCATATGTACATACACTGAGTGTACAAAACATTAGGAGCACCTGCTCTTTCCATGACATAGATTGACCAGGTGAATCCAGGTGAAAGCTATGATCCCTTATTGATGGCACTTGTTAAATCCACCTCAATCAGTGTAGATGAAGGGGAGGAGTCAGGTTAAAGAAGTATATTTAAAGCCTTCAGACAATTGAGACAGGGATTGTGTATGTGTGCCATTCAGAGGGTGAATGGGCAAGACAAAATATTTAGGTGCCTTTGAACGGGGTATGGTAGTAGGTGCCAGGCGCACCGGTTTGTGTCAAGAACTGCAAAGCTGCTACAGTTGGTTTTTCCACAATTGTGGTGGTTCTGGGGACAAACGGGGGAGGGGTGCATCTCAATATTAGGAAGGTGTTCTTAATGTTTGGTGTACTCCGTGTATACAGTACCTTGATATCTTTGCGCTATGCTACAGTGTATCATCCCCATGCATTGTTAAGGGCTGCTAGCGTCTATGATGCTTTTACTCTACAGATGAAAGAAGAAATCAAAGGGTCTCGTCTGGTTAACAATATCTCTTCATAATCAACTGTCCTATGAAATAGGGTTTACTTTTTATGAAAAATAATAATGCATTGGTTTATGAGGAACTAAAAAGATGACTAGTGTGTTCAGAAAGCAAGGAGGGTACTGTACTGTACATATTCATAAATACCCACTGAGAGTCAATAGTCATCCTGAGTGTATATAGAGCAGACTGGTTGCAGTGTTCTAAGAAATTGCAAGAGATCTTTGCTTGTATCGTGTACATGATAAACAATCAAAGCTCAAAATAAAAATAAATACTTTTGAGCCAGTTCTGAGACGTATAAAGAAATAAGTCAACAGAAATATGTAAATAAACAGAATAGTGTGCCCCAGGAGGAAGATGATGTAAAGTATGGAGGCCCATTAGTCAGCCCATGGGTGCATCTAAAACGGCACCCTATTCCATATAGTGTACTACTTTTGTAATGCACTACTTTTGACAAGAGTCCTATGGACCCTGGTCAAAAGTAGTGCACTATAAAAGGAATATGGTGCCATTTGGGACTCACACCCATCTCTAGCCAGAAAATAGATCTCAGAATCTCTTTGAGTCTAGCATCAGGCCTCTGGGCAGAACATACACACACACATAATCCACCCAGCCTCTACATGATGGACTCCATTTTTCCTTCTGCCTTAAGCCTCTGTGATTATTCACCAGGCTCCTTTTTAAAACAAATGGCTGCAAATAGACACCAGGGTTCTAAGAGGCAGGGAGGCTTTAATATGTACCCCTCAGTCTCTGAGGAACTGCATAGAGGGGTGAGAAAGAGAAAGGGGGAGAGAGAGAAGCAGATACTTTAGCCCTAACAGAGAGTGTGTGAGAGATGGATGCCGCCTGGCCTGGGCGACATATATCCTGACACCGACACAAAAGAAAACATCAACCATGCCTCCTCACAAAGCAGGGGACAGTCTAATATGTTATTTTTTCTTTCTCCCCCCCACCACCACACATAGCTGCCTCTAATGCAATTTTTGACATCTTAAGTGCAGCAACAATCAGGCCCTCTTTGAAACTGCCCATGCACGCAGAAAATACAGAATAGAGGAGAGGTGGGAAGATGGTGTGACAGCAGTAGGGATGCTTCCCAAATGGTGCCCAATTCTAAATTTAGTGTGCTACTTTTGACCAGAGAGAGTCAAAAGTAGTGCGCTATATGTGGAATATGGTGCCAATTGGGATGCATCCCAGATGCAGGACCGATAAAAGAGTGTCCTTTGACCTTAAGTGACATGGTGAAAGTAATCACGATCACTCCCTTGATATGAGAAAATCAATTCTGTACATTTAGTTGTAGGGTCTTCTTTTTCTATCAGGGGTGGGAAACTAAATTATTTCCCAAGCGTTTCGTTCTGAACAGAACTAATATTTGTTTTGTTCCCTTCTACTGTTACGACCAGCAAAATAAAGTTCTGAACCGTTTCAACCCCAAAAAAATAACGGTTTATATTGTTCCTTTCTGTTCCTCTTTAAATGATTTTTTTGTACATTTAGAACAGATTGCTATGGAGCAGGCTACGGATGTTTACATGTATTGGACAGGCAAGTGTATTGTGCGAGATATGACAGAAATGATTCCGGTTGGGAGAGATCGAGAGAGGGAGAAGGAGAAGGCTTGACATTGAAGCACTGGGCATCTTATTATCTTAATTAGGCCCACAGAATTATTTGTACGGAGAAGAGGCGATTTTAAGGTCTTTGAACTTCAGAGGGTTGGCTTAACGTTGCACCAGAGCTAGCTAACTAGCTAACAAGCTTGTGTGTGCAGAGTGTCACCAGAACTAAAATAAAAATGTGTTTTATCTTTTTGTAGTTGTCACATTCGTTGTAACGAGGAGACCAAGGTGCCACGTGATGAGAATACATTCCTCTTTATTATATGAAGAACACTGAAACAAACTAACCAAAACGGACGTGACGCTGTATAACACGAGTGCTGAAACAGGCAACTATACATAGACAATAACCCACAAACTATCCCAGGCATATGGCTACCTAAATATGGTCCCCAATCAGAGACAACGATAAACAGCTGCCTCTGATTGAGAAGCAATCTAGGCAACCATAGACATAAAAACACCTAGATTGGGTAAACATACAAAAACCCTAGACAGGACAAAAACACATATATCACCCTCATCACACCCTGACCTAACCAACATAATAAATAAAACAAAGATAACTAAGGTCAGGGCGTGACAGTAGTTAATAAATCCAATGGGAAAAATGATATTTATAGTATCTAACTAGCATTGAAAAATGTAATCCATTCTTCTCTAATAAAAAATACCTCTTCTTAATTTCTGAATCACGCTTGAAGCATCAGTAGGTAGCCTTAGCTTCGGAGGGGAAGGGGCAGTTAGCCTACACATGCACACACACTAGCAAAGATTTTCAGCTGGCAGGCAGACACTGGAATAAGTTCCTGAGTGGCTTTGCATAAGAACGTTGTTACATTTTTGTGGGAGTAATAAAAAAAATACCCGGTATGTAAAATAATGTAATAATAAAAAATTAAAAAGTAAAATAACGGTTCTGTTCCGGAACAGTGTAGATCACTTTTTTTCCCGGTTCTGATTCTGTTCTTCAAAAAATGTTGGTTCTGTTCCCTGAACCGGTTCCAACCGATGGTTTCTATTGCATAGAGCTATAGGACACCAAACAGCTGCAGGGTCTTCTGTTGCTGTTGTCTAGAGCCAAACAACCAAACAGCCATTTAGGCTTCATGAGGCAACAATGGCTGACATGGAAAATAGGCTGAAAAATATTAGCACAAGGGATCCACTAGTATTAGTCAAGCTATGGCATTATGGTTAAAATGAGTTTTGACAGGACATCAGAATGAGAAGATACAGTAGTTTGTTTGCCATCAATTTCATTCTGAGCCCCCAAACGCTGTCTTCTATGTTGGCACTAAGACATGCCCTGTGCATGCCTGGCCTCTCTTATCGCCCCTCCGTATGTTTCATTAGAGTTCAATCTATTAGAGGTCATTCCATTTCAGTTCCTCATGACGTAGTGGATGTTTATCTATTTATAATTCAGAACTGTCTCTTTCTCCTTCAGAACTCAAATATTCATGAACCAGTTTTTTTTCTATGAAATATGGTTGTATTGCCGCTAATTTTTGAACGTATGTCAAAAGCAATTCTTCTGATCCCTAAATGTGACTTTTCCCCCAACCGATCATTACCGACAGCTGGATGCTGCTGTAATCAATTAAAGATAGCACAGATGCTCCAACACACATTTATGTATTAGTCTGTCCTTACAAATCTAACTATTTCATGCAGAAATGTTTATTTTATGCATAAGGTAACAGTAATGGATCTGAAGACACCACCCCACACATAGATATTTCTACGGTCTTTCAAACGATTCGAAAACCGAAAATATTTACTGTACTGAAATGACATTATTTCTCAATTGTGAACATAGGAGAAAAGTGGATGCACCACTGCTCCACGCAGCTCTGTGTGTGTGTGTGTGTGTGTGTGTGTGTGTGTGTGTGTGTGTGTGTGTGTGTGTGTGTGTGTGTGTGTGTGTGTGTGTGTGTGTGTGTGTGTGTGTGTGTGTGTGTGTGTGTGTGTGTGTGTGTGTGTGTGTGTGTGTGTGTGTGTGTCCTCATGCCCCTCCTCATGTTTCTGATTGTTAACCAGCTACTGTCACCATTCACACCTGTATGTCTCACTCTCGCTACACAGGCTAATGAATAACTAGCGTGCTAACATGCTAATCTGACATGGTTCACATTAAAGGTCTTCTCGGGTCCCGAAATTGAGATCCGATCCGAATTGGATATGTGAAATTCCTACCTGACCCTGACAGGCTCTAGACGTTAAAAAATATATACTGTTTTTATTTGATCCGATTTGGATCCGAGGTGGACCAGACCCGTCCCAAAACATGTCAGAGTTGAGAGAGAATCGGATTCAAATTGGGTCAGGTCTGTATCTGACGCAATGGATCTGAAAGAAAAAAGATTTTGCTTGATTGCCCAAAAATGAAGCATTATCGACATACTTGTCTGCTGAACTTTAACGTGCATTTTCGTTGTATCTAAAATGATTTATCTGTGGTCTACAGCTTAGAATTTTCATAATTACATCCCTATAGTTAGATGGAGAACATTAGCAGGTTTTCAGAAATGTTTTCCTTATTTCTGTTGACTAAATATTTGAGTAGGAGGATTTATTTGTGATGATCATCGCATGCCAGCCTGAGAGTAACAAATTATTTTACTGAATCTCCGAGCTGACAAGGTACAAATCTGTCATTCTGCCCCTGAACCACTGTTCCTAGGCCGCCATTGAAAATAAGAATGTGTTCTTAACTGACTTGTCTAGTAAAATCACTCTGTGAAGAGTGAAGATGTCCTGATATTTCTTATACCTATCCATGCCTTACACTATGTATACATCGGCAGCCTTTCAACATTCGGCTACATCATTTTCTGCAGATAAGCCTATGGCTATCAGTCTAATGCAAACACACATTCACACACTGCATGAGCAGATTAAATGGTCAAAAATGCTATTTTCAAAAAAACGACCAGAAGAATGTGTTGGCAACTCTGCAGTAGTAGTAATTATTTTTTGAATGAAAGCCAGGAAACTAGAGCATGAATGGGTCACCTTTCTTATATCACACATTCAACATTAATTAACAAACTGTTATTTTAAATATAAAAATAATGATAAAATAGCTAAATAACATACTAAATAGGCCAAGCCTAACAAATGAAAAAAAAGCCTGAATAAACAAGTAAATTGAATCAATTAAACAATTAAATTAAGTAGCTCAGATCTTGATATTATGGGCAACCTTTTCCCCCCTGTATCCACAATGTGCATAAATGAGGCGATTACAGACAATTTCCCTGTTTATATATTTCTTGCACTTTATACAGCCTAGGCTATCATTATCCACTGTGTCCTCCTCCTCTCCCATAACAAGTAGGCCTATAGCTTATTTCACCTGAAGTGCACAGTGGCTGGTATTCATGAAGTGAATATGTCGTTTTGTCACAAAATTATAGTGACACATTTGGTTTAAGGAAATGGGACCCCCTGACAATAATGTAAGATAATAAAATGGAAATGTGTGTTTCTGTTGTTTAGGAACTAACTCTTCAAATATAATTTCAGATCCGGTTGGTATTTCACATATTTTCACACAGATCGGGTCGGACCTCCGGGTACCGGGTTCAGGTAGATTCACGAAGACCTCTTGTTCACATGCTGCTAATGGAGAAATAGCATGCTAACATGCTAAGCTGATGTAAAGCATTGATGCAACATCCTGCCGACAATCTCGGATAACCTTCATGTATTCTTGATTCAGACAAAATCCTAATAGGGTCCACTTGATTTGCCCACTCAAGCATCCGTTTCCCCCCTATTTAACTAATAAACACCAATAGTAGACACTACAGTATTGTCTTGCTAAAACAGGGGTGAGGATAAGGACACGTGTGAAACAGGAAATGAACTCTTACTTCTGTCCTTGATTGCTGTAACTGTTGTCGTAGGAGTCATAACCCTGGTCATCGTAAGCTGTCCCGTATCCATCATCATATTCCTGGAGATAGAAAGAGAGGATAAAATACATAAAGAACATTTAGAAACATCACCACAACGTTTTTTTTCTGCGCTCTGCCATGGGGCTGATCAGTCCAGGTCACTAAGTCCATCCATGTCAGTTGGTCATAACATAGTTTGTTTCTATCTATAGTTGTCTCCTTTAGAACTATACTATTCATCAACCCTTTTTTTTACACCTCGGCTAATTCCTTTATTGTACCTCTGTTAATTCCTGGAAGTGCGTCAAAAGCAATTCTTCTGATCCCTAAATGTGACTTGTTCCCCAACTGATCATCCGCGACAATTGGATGCTGCTGTAATCACTTAAAGATCAGCACAGATGCTCCAAAATGCATTCAGAAAATCTAACGATTTCAATGTGTAAATGTTTATTTTATGCATACGTTAACTGTCGTGTATCTGAAGACACCATCTCACACATGTCTACTGTCTTCCAACTACTCTGACCTCGAAAATATTTACTGATCTTAAATGCACACATTATTTCTCGATTGAGAGTATATTAGAAGAATAGGTCGTGTACCATGGCGCCACATACAGTACCAGTCTAAAGTTTAGACGCAGGTTCTCATTCCAGGGCTTTTCTTTATTTTTACTATTTTCTACATTGTAGAATAATAGTGAAGACAAAACAAACTATAAAATAACACATATGGAATCATGTAGTAACCAAAAAAAGTGTTAAACAAATTTTGACTGGTACTGTGTGTGTGTGTGTGTGTGTGTGTGTGTGTGTGTGTGTGTGTGTGTGTGTGTGTGTGTGTGTGTGTGTGTGTGTGTGTGTGTGTGTGTGTGTGTGTGTGTGTGTGTGTGTGTGTGTGTGTGTGTGCATGTGTGCGTGCGTGTGTGTGTGCGTGTGCAACAGCCAGATGTATCTCCTCATGCCCCGAGTCCATTTCATCACCATCTCTCAAGAGGTGCTTGAAACATCTGCCTGAGCTCCAGCAATATCCCCTCTCCTCCCCACTCCTCCCCCTCTAAACCCACCCCCACCCCCTCCAGTCCCCTAACCCCCTGCCTAGTGGAACATCAAAGGGGCGCAGAGCCGCACCCGTCCCAATTTAGGATAAATGGGAATTATGTTCCACAAAGATGTCGACCCCTCGTGACACATCGCTCATCCCCCTCAGCCCCCAACACTCCACCACTAATTCCATCTGGGTGATTTGCATGCACAAACTGTGAGAATTACAGTGAGAGAGAGAGACAACATACTCATCTCCGTGTTATTCTGAAGGCCTCTAATGCCTGATTAGAAACATGGCTTCTGCCAGACGCCACCATTTGGATTCACTCTTGTATCTTTAATCCTGAGGAAGCTAACAAACTAACTGTGTATGACGGGGGGAAATGAAGTTAATCAAAGTTGGGCTGGTGCTGTGGTTGTGTAAATCTGTATGCATCCCAAGTGGCGCCCTATTCCTTCCAAAGTAGTGCACTATATAGGGTGCCAATTGAGAGGCACACTGTTACAAATAGAGTTCCCTGGCCTCTTGGTTTTCTAATCACCACAGTAACAACATTAATATTATCATGTTAGATCATGGTGTGTAAATCTGATCATCAACTTTCAACTGTCATTTCGCTTTGTTGGTGGATTATGTATTATGGACTGTAAGGTCATGGTACAATGTTTGGCTGTCACGTCAATATGCTAAATACCTATAGTACCAGTCAAAAGTTTGGACATACAGTGCCTACTCATTAAAAGGGTTTTTCTACATTGTAGAATAATAGTGAAGACAACACTACTATGAAACAACACATATGGAATCATGTAGTAACCAAAAAAGTGTTAAACAAATCTAAATATATTTTCTATTTGTGATTCTTCAAAGTAGCCACCTTTTGTCTTGATGACAGCTTTGTACACTCTTGGCATAAATAGTAAAATAGTACAAATAAAGAAAAACCCTTGAATGAGTAGCTGTGTCCAAACTTTTGTCTGGCACTGTATATAATATATCATATGAATCATATTTGAAGAGTTTCATTCCAAAATGCTATATATCCATTTTTAGAAATGTTTGTAAATTATATTTTATTGTTTAAAGTAATTATGAAATATATAGTTTTTTTCATTATCTAATTGTGGCATGAGGTTGTTCAATGACTAATACTGCTTTACCACATTTTTGCAGTATTACTTTAATTCCTTGTTGCCAACAGGATGCATGTTTTGGAATATATTTATTCTATACAGGCTTCCTTATTTACACTTTGTCAATCAAGTTAATATTGTGGTGTAACTACGATGTTTTGTTGTTGATCCATCCTCAGTTTTCTCCTATCACAGCCATTAAACTCTGTAACTGTGTTGGCTTCATTGTGAAATTCCTGAGCGGTTTCCTTCCTCTCTGGCAACTGAGCTAGGAAGGACACCTTTATCTTTGCAGTGACTGGGTGTATTGATACATCGTCCAAAGTGTAATGAATTACTTTACCATTCTCAAATGGATATTCAATGTCTGTTTTTTTTACCCATCTACCAATGGGTGCCCTTCTTTGTGAGGGATTGGAAAAACTCCCTGGTCTTTGTGGTTGCACCTGTGTTTGAAATTCACTGTTCGACTGAGGGACCATACAGATAATTGTATGTGTGGGGTACAGAGATGAGGTAGACATTCATAAATCATGTTAAACACTATTATTGCACACAGAGTGAGTCCAGGCAAATTATTATATGACTTGTTCATCAAACGGTTACTCCTGCACTTATTTAGGCTTGTCATTATAAAGGGGATGAATACTTACTGAGTTAAGACATTTCAGCTTTCATTTTTTATTCATTTGTAGAAATGTCAAAAAAACATCATTCCACTTTTACATTGTCATGTTTTGTCTTATATCATCTTGTCATTTTGCTTTTCCTTCTGTTCGTTTCCCCCTGCTGGTCTTATTAGGTTCGTTCCCTTTTTCTATCCCTCTCTCTCCCCCTCCCTCTCTCTCCTCTCTCTATCGTTCCGTTCCTGCTCCCAGCTGTTCCTATTCCCCTAATCATCATTTAGTCTTCCCACACCTGTTCCCGATCCTTTCCCCTGATTAGAGTCCCTATTTATTCCTTTGTGTTCCGTTCCTGTCCCGTCGGTTCCTTGTTTTGTATTCACCATGCTGTGATTGTGTTTCGCCCTGTCCTGTCGTGTTTTTTGCCTTCATCAGATGCTGCGTGTGAGCAGGTGTCTCTGTCTACTACGGCCTGCGCCTACCCGAAGCGACCTGCAGTCTGTGGCCGCTTCTCTTGTTATTCCCCTCACAGACTAGAGGATTTCTGTTACTCCCTGTTTGGATTTGAATAAACTCTGTTTCTGTTAAGTCGCTTTTGGGTCCTCTATCACCTGCATGACAGAAGGAACCGACCAAGTAATGGACCCAGCGACTTCAGACGCTCGTTACACTGCCGTCGAGATCCAAGGAGCCATGCTCGGCAGACACGAGCAGGAATTGTCTGCTGCTCGCCATGCCGTGGAGAACCTGGCCGCTCAGGTTTCCGACCTCTCTGGACAGTTCCAGAGTCTACGTCTCGTGCCACCTGTTACTTCCTGGCCTGCCGAGCCTCCAGAACCTAGGGTTAATAACCCACCTTGCTACTCCGGGCAGCCCACTGAGTGCCGCTCCTTTCTCACGCAGTGTGAGATTGTGTTCTCTCTCCAACCCAACACATACTCTAGAGAGAGAGCTCGGGTTGCTTACGTCATTTCACTCCTTACTGGCCGGGCTCGAGAATGGGGCACAGCTATCTGGGAGGCAAGGGCTGATTGCTCTAACAAGTTCCAGAACTTTAAAGAGGAGATGATTCGGGTTTTTGACCGTTCAGTTTTTGGTAGGGAGGCTTCTAGGGCCCTGGCTTCCTTATGCCAAGGTGAACGGTCCATAACGGATTATTCTATTGAGTTTCGCACTCTTGCTGCCTCTAGTGAGTGGAACGAGCCGGCGCTGCTCGCTCGTTTTCTGGAGGGACTCCACGCAGTGGTTAAGGATGAGATTCTCTCCCGGGAGGTTCCTTCAGATGTGGACTCTTTGATTGCTCTCGCCATCCGCATAGAACGACGGGTAGATCTTCGTCACCGGGCTCGTGGAAGAGAGCTCGCATCAACGGTGTTTCCCTGCTCCGCATCGCAACCATCTCCCTCCTCTGGCTTTGAGACTGAGCCCATGCAGCTGGGAGGGATTCGCATCTCGACTAAGGAGAGGGAACGGAGGATCACCAACCGCCTGTGCCTCTATTGCGGAGTTGCTGGACATTTTGTTAATTCATGTCCAGTAAGAGGCCAGAGCCCATCAGTAAGCGGAGGGCTACTGGTGAGCGCTACTACTCTGGTCTCTTCATCTAGATCTTGTACTACTATGTCGGTCCATCTACGCTGGACCGGTTCGGTGCTACATGCAGTGCCTTGATTGACTCTGGGGCTGAGGGTTGTTTCATGGACGAAGCATGGGTTCGGAAACATAACATTCCTTTCAGACCGTTAGACAAGCCTACGCCCATGTTTGCCTTAGATGGTAGTCATCTTCCCAGTATCAGATTTGAGACACTACCTTTAACCCTCACAGTATCTGGTAACCACAGTGAGACTATTTCTTTTTTGATTTTCCGTTCACCGTTTACACCTGTTGTTTTGGGTCATCCCTGGCTAGTATGTCATAATCCTTCTATTAATTGGTCTAGTAATTCTATCCTATCCTGGAACGTTTCTTGTCATGTGAAGTGTTTAATGTCTGCCATCCCTCCCGTTTCTTCTGTCCCTACTTCCCAGGAGGAACCTGGCGATTTGACAGGAGTGCCGGAGGAATATCATGATCTGCGCACGGTCTTCAGTCGGTCCCGAGCCAACTCCCTTCCTCCTCACCGGTCGTATGATTGTAGTATTGATCTCCTTCCGGGGACCACTCCTCCTCGAGGTAGACTATACTCTCTGTCGGCTCCCGAACGTAAGGCTCTCGAGGATTATTTGTCTGTGTCTCTTGACGCCGGTACCATAGTGCCTTCTTCTTCTCCGGCCGGGGCGGGGTTCTTTTTTGTTAAGAAGAAGGACGGTACTCTGCGCCCCTGCGTGATTATCGAGGGCTGAATGACATAACGGTTAAGAATCGTTATCCGCTTCCCCTTATGTCATCAGCCTTCGAGATTCTGCAGGGAGCCAGGTGCTTTACTAAGTTGGACCTTCGTAACGCTTACCATCTCGTGCGCATCAGAGAGGGGGACGAGTGGAAAACGGCGTTTAACACTCCGTTAGGGCATTTTGAGTACCGGGTTCTGCCGTTCGGTCTCGCCAATGCGCCAGCTGTTTTTCAGGCATTAGTTAATGATGTTCTGAGAGACATGCTGAACATTTTTGTTTTTGTCTATCTTGACGATATCCTGATTTTTTCTCCGTCACTCGAGATTCATGTTCAGCACGTTCGACGTGTTCTACAGCGCCTTTAGAGAATTGTCTCTACGTAAAGGCTGAGAAGTGCTCTTTTCATGTCTCCTCCGTTACTTTTCTCGGTTCCGTTATTTCCGCTGAAGGCATTCAGATGGATTCCGCTAAGGTCCAAGCTGTCAGTGATTGGCCCGTTCCAAGGTCACGTGTCGAGTTGCAGCGCTTTTTAGGTTTCGCTAATTTCTATCGGCGTTTCATTCGTAATTTCGGTCAAGTTGCTGCCCCTCTCACAGCTCTTACTTCTGTCAAGACGTGTTTTAAGTGGTCCGGTTCCGCCCAGGAGCTTTTGATCTTCTAAAAGAACGTTTTACGTCCGCTCCTATCCTCGTTACTCCTGACGTCACTAGACAATTCATTGTCGAGGTTGACGCTTCAGAGGTAGGCGTGGGAGCCATTCTATCCCAGCGCTTCCAGTCTGACGATAAGGTTCATCCTTGCGCTTATTTTTCTCATCGCCTGTCGCCATCTGAGCGCAACTATGATGTGGGTAACCGTGAACTGCTCGCCATCCGCTTAGCCCTAGGCGAATGGCGACAGTGGTTGGAGGGGGCGACCGTTCCTTTTGTCGTTTGGACAGACCATAAGAACCTTGAGTACATCCGTTCTGCCAAACGACTTAATGCCCGTCAAGCTCGTTGGGCGTTGTTTTTCGCTCGTTTCGAGTTTGTGATTTCTTACCGTCCGGGTAGCAAGAACACCAAGCCTGATGCCTTATCCCGTCTGTTTAGTTCTTCTGTGGCTTCTACTGATCTCGAGGGGATTCTTCCTTATGGGCGTGTTGTCGGGTTGACAGTCTGGGGAATTGAAAGACAGGTTAAGCAAGCACTCACGCACACTGCGTCGCCGCGCGCTTGTCCTAGTAACCTCCTTTTCGTTCCTGTTTCCACTGTCTGGCTGTTCTTCAGTGGGCTCACTCTGCCAAGTTAGCTGGTCATCCCGGTGTTCGAGGCACTCTTGCGTCTATTCGCCAGCGCTTTTGGTGGCCGACTCAGGAGCGTGACACGCGCCGTTTCGTGGCTGCGTGTTCAGACTGCGCGCAGAAGAAGTCTGGTAATTTTTTTTTCTGCTTCTGCTCCTGGTCTTGCTGGGTCTCAGTCTGTTCCCTGCCATCGCATCTCTCCTGTTCTTGTTCCTGCCCTTGCTGTGTCTCAGTCTGTCCCTAGTTCTCATTTTTTTTTTAGAGTAGTACCCTAGTTTCCCTTTTATCGTTTTTCGTTACGGTCCTGAGGAGAGGAGTTGGGTTCTTTCTCGGGACGTGCTGGACCGTTTGATCTATGATTTCCTCCGTTGCCGCCAGTGTTCCTTCCTCGAGAGCGCCAGGAGGCGCTCGGTGAGTGGGGGGTACTGTCATGTTTTGTCTTATATCATCTTGTCATTTTGCTTTTCCTTCTGTTCGTTTCCCCCCTGCTGGTCTTATTAGGTTCGTTCCCTTTTTCTATCCCTCTCTCTCCCCTCCCTCTCTCTCCTCTCTCTATCGTTCCGTTCCTGCTCCCAGCTGTTCCTATTCCCCTAATCATCATTTAGTCTTCCCACACCTGTTCCCGATCCTTTCCCCTGATTAGAGTCCCTATTTATTCCTTTGTGTTCCGTTCCTGTCCCGTCGGTTCCTTGTTTTGTATTCACCATGCTGTGATTGTGTTTCGCCCTGTCCTGTCGTGTTTTTTGCCTTCATCAGATGCTGCGTGTGAGCAGGTGTCTCTGTCTACTACGGCCTGCGCCTACCCGAAGCGACCTGCAGTCTGTGGCCGCTTCTCTTGTTATTCCCCTCTACAGACTAGAGGATTTCTGTTACTCCCTGTTTGGATTTGAATAAACTCTGTTTCTGTTAAGTCGCTTTTGGGTCCTCTATCACCTGCATGACATACATTATTGTGTGTAGGCCCTAGATAAAATATCTCTATTTAATCCATTTTAAATTCAGGCTGTAACACAACTAAATGTGGGAGTAGCCATGGGGTGTGAATACTTTCTGATGGCACGTTTATTAATATTAAATTGTAGAAAAATCGCAGCAAAATAGTCAAAAGTAAAACCATGTATCTGTGGCTGATCAAGTATGCATAGTGAGCCTCACTTATCAAATAAATTAGGCTCAGTTGAGTATGAAAAGCCAGAGGGAGATGATCCTAGATCGGAGGAGAGAAAATATATTTTTGGGGGTCTAGCAGAGGAGACAGTCAACCCAGAAATATAACTCATTTTCAAGTTGTCAATAAATAATAAAACAGTTGGAAATCTCCACAGCAATTGGATTCACTAATCCAGTTCACGAATCTATACAACAATTATTTCTATCTGAAATATGTGCCCTCGTGATGAACGACACAGAAAAGTTATTGTCTATATATTGTATGATTAGTCAGCTGTAACAACATTGAGAAAGCAAATACTGTGCAACATGCTTAATTAATGACTAGCATTTGCAGTATATTCACATAATGAATAACATTATGGAATCATCACTTTCTCTGTCAGACACAATAGTAAGGTCAATGCTGGTGATTTCTCATGTTCTACTCTGTTGCATAGATCCATTTTTAAAGACATCCTCTCAGCATGACAAGACTAATCATATGTCCTGACCCCATGTAGTTGATAGTATCATGGCCTTGGTTATAATCTAATAGCTGGTTATGAGTGTAATGAGACAATATCGTTCTATAGAACAGAAGGCTGTATTACAAAGCCACGCGCTGGCTCTATCCATAAAACGTAGCACGTCTCTCAGATAAATATACAACAGAAACATAGTTAGCTCTGCAAGGAAGGTGCAGGGGATCAAGCAGACCGGTCAGGAGGTCACTGATGGACCCCAGACAGCCTCTTTACCAGGAGTTTGAGCTACACCTCGCGTGCGACATTATAGGGCACCAGGGCACAAAAAGAATAGAGCCAGGCAATATTTTGTCTCAGTGGCTTCTAAATGTTAAAAACCAGCAGGCTGGTACAGGTGACATTGTACTTGACTGAGTGTGTTTATGTTTATGATGTATATGGTGTGCAGATGAATCATTGATCTGTCACGCGTAGCACCTTTTCTACCTGCGTTTATTGTCAGTATAAGGGTACGTTTGACGATGTGTTTTTATACACTGAGTGTATTAAACATTAAGAACACCTGCTCTTTCCATGACATAGACTGACCAGGTGACTACTGTACAGGTGTAAGTTATGATCCCTTATTGATGTCACTTGTTAAATCCACTTCAATCAGTGTCGATGAAGGGGAGGAGACGGGTTAAAGAAGCCTTGTGACAATTGAGACATGAATTGTGTGTGTGTGCCATTCAGAGGGTGAATGGGCAAGACAGAAGATTTAAGTGCCTTTGAACTGGGTGTGGTATTAGGTGCCAGGTGCACCGGTTTGTGTCAAGAACTGCAACGGTGCTTGGTTTTCATGCTCAACAGTTTCCCATGTGTATCAAGAACTGTCCACCAACCAAAGGACATACAGTCAACTTGACACAACCTTCGGAAGCATTTGAGTCAACATGGGCCAGCATCCCTGTGGATCCCTTTCCACACCTTGTAGAGTCCATGCCTCGACGAATTGTTCTGAAGGAAAACTCATCTCAATATTAGGAAGGTGTTCTTAACGTTTTTTAAACTCAGTGTATATGCACTGTGCTGCAAACAAGATTTCCCCACAGGGATAAAAAAGCCATTATCTTCTCTTTGACATAACCATGGAAGAAGTCAAATGGAAGCACTCAGAGCAAAGGATAGATTGTCAACCATAAATGTATTTGAAGGCTACTGTCCCTTACCATGTAATGGAGATGTAATTCCTCTCTCAGACCCATCGCTGTTGACTTGATCAGGGTGCTGCCTTTCCTCATTTCAGTGTTATTACTGTGTGATGTTCAGTGCCACTTTAAATCCACATTAGAGTCTAACAATGTCATGTTATTGTCGTTTAACTTACCAGCTCCACTCTAAGTGAGTTAGGGGAGAACTTAACCCAGAACATGACTGTTTTACTAACTATGTTTGCAGGTTAACAACATATATTTTTTTACTAAGCATGTTTGCAGGTTAACAACATATTTTCAAATCAAATCAAATCTAATTGTATTGATCACACGCATATATTTAGCAGATGTTATTGCGGGTGTAGCGAAATGCTTGTGTTCCTAGCTCCGACAATGCAGCAGTATCTAACAATTCACAACAACGCACAAAAATCTAACAGTAAAATAATGGAATTAATTAATATATAAATGTTAGGACGAGCAATGTCGGAGTGGCACTGCCTAAAATACAGTATAAGCATAAGTTGCTTAGGAGCTAGCAGCAGAGCTGCCACGTATGTCGACGCCATCTTTCAATTGCTTTTATTATGTTAGCTAGACTTTTCTTTAGAAAGATGAGCCTTTGGGAAATTCTAACAACTTTTCAATCAGAAACTTGACTGCGATAGGTAATGCCTTTGTTTCGCCTCTCACAAAGCACTGATAGCACAGCTCAGTAACTAGCAGTATGAATGAAATGGTTTGGAGGGATAAATCAGGACACACACACACACACAGCACTTATACAATATGGCTACATTTCCAAGTTTAAACAGGATTAGCATGTCAGAAAGGGATGGATGGAGAGAGGGGAGCAGACAGACGAGAAAGAGAAAGGGAGCAGAAGAGAGAGGAAAGAGAGAGAGAGAGAGAGAGAGAGAGAGAGAGAGAGAGAGAGAGAGAGAGAGAGAGAGAGAGAGAGAGAGAGAGAGAGAGAGAGAGAGAGAGAGAGAGAGAAGAGAGAGAAAAAAAGAGAGGGCAAAGAGAACAGAGAGAGAGTGTGAGAGCAGACGGGAAAAAGCAAATAGGGCAGAGAGAGAGACAGAGGGAGGAAAGAGACAGCTCCTAAGTGAGTCTTTCATTTGTATGCCAGAGGAGAGCATGAGATGCGTGTTGTTAAAAGATAAGGGCTGCCCTCAGAGGCCATAGAGACTAACAGAGGCTCTGGCACTGCATGTTTCAACAACAGTATCACAGATGCTTTACTGTGCTCTACAATATACCCGGTGGATCAGAGGAACAGATACAGAGGGGTGCTGCTGAAATACAAAGGGAAGGTTTGGAGTTTCACACCGCCATAGCATCTCTATGTGAGTTAGACATTATACAACCATCATCATCATTGTCATTTCAAATGGTATTCATATGCTGTTTTTAACCTATATTTACACACAAATAAAGTACATGTCATTGTTAAATTATACAGTACAGATGAAGGATCTTAAGTTGATCATCCTGTGGCAGGAAATGTAAAATGTGCCGTGCATTTGAGGTTTAAAAAAGACCTATGAAGTTATTATTTTCAGACTTGATTTCCCCTTAAGAAAAATGTCTATGAATTATAATCCACATAATAATTCAATGTATTGTTGCTGCAGGATTATTTTCCTGCTGTAGCAAACTGGCTCAAATTAAGATCCTACATCTGTATGAACAAGTTTTTCTCGTGGTCATTATAGCACAGCCATCTGTTTCTTAGCAGAAATGTCTACATTTGAAATCTGTTTTTGGTGTACCGTGTAAGGAAGTGTGCCCAATACCCTATAATGACATTATTTTCAAATGTATTAAAAATACTGAGTATTTTGTTGAAGCACCTTCAGCAGCGATTACAGCAGAGTATTCTTGGGGATGACACTACAAGCTTGGCAAACCTGTATTTGGGGAGTTTCTCCCATTCTTCTCTGCAGGATCCTCTCAGGCTCTGTCAGGTTGGATCAGGAGTGTCGCTACACAGGCCGCTATTTTCAGGTCTCTCCAGAAATGTTTGATCGGGTTCAAGTCCGGGCTCTGGCTGGGTCACTCAAGGACATTCAGAGACTTGTCCCGAAGCCTTGGCTGTGTTCTTAGGGTCGTTGTCCTGTTGGAAGGTGAACCTTCGCCCCAAAAGTCCTGAGCACTCTGGAGCAGGTTGTCATCAAGGACCTCTCTGGACTTTGCTCCGTTCATCTTTCTCTCGATCCCGACAAGTCTCTCAGTCCCTGCCGCAGAAAACTAATCCCCACAGGATGATGCTGCCACCACCATGCTTCACCGTAGGGACGGTGACAGGTTTCCTCCCAGACGTGACGCTTGGCATTCAGGCCAAAGAGTTCAATCTTGGTTTCATCAGACCAGAGAATCTTGTTTCTCATGGTCTGAGAGTCTTTAGGCTGTCACGTGCCATGTACTGAGGAGTTGCTGTCATGTTTGTCATTTATTGTCATGTCTTGTCCCTGTGCTCCCCATGCTATTCGTTTCCCTCTGCTGGTCTTGTTTGGTTCTATCCCTCTCTCTCCCCCTCCCCCTTTCACTCTCTCGCTCTCTCTTCTCTCTGTCGTTCCGTTCCTGCTCCCAGCTGTTCCTATTCCCCTAATCATCATTTAGTCTTCCCACACCTGTTCCCGATCCTTTCCCCTGATTAGACTCCCTATTTATTCCTTTGTGATCCGTTCCTGTTCCATCGGTTCCTTGTTTTGTATTCCATGCTGTAATTGCGTTTCGCCCTGTCCTGTCGTGTTTTTTGCCGTGATTGTGTATCACCCTGTCCTGTCGTGTTTTGTGCCTTCTTCAGACGCTGCGTGTGAGCAGGTGTCTCAGTTGACTACGGCCTGCGCCTACCCGAAGCGACCTGCAGTCTGTGGCCGCTTCTCCAGTTGTTTTCCCCTCTACTATCTAGAGGATTTCAGTTATTCGGTTTTGAGCATTAATAAACTCTGTTTCTGTTAAGTCGCGTTTGGGTCCTCCTTCACCTGCATAACAGAAGGAACCGATCAAAGAATGGACCCAGCGACTTCTGACGCTCGTTACACTGCCGTCGAGATCCAAGGAGCCATGCTCGGCAGACACGAGCAGGAATTGTCCGCTGCTCGCCAGGCCGTGGAAAACCTGGCTGCTCAGGTTTCCGACCTCTCTGGACAGTTCCAGAGTCTACGTCTCGTGCCACCTGTTACTTCCTGGCCTGCCGAGCCTCCAGAACCTAGGGTTAATAACCCACCTTGCTACTCCGGGCAGCCCACTGAGTGCCGCTCCTTTCTCACGCAGTGTGAGATTGTGTTCTCTCTCCAACCCAACACATACTCTAGAGAGAGAGCTCGGGTTGCTTACGTCATCTCACTCCTCACTGGCCGGGCTCGTGAATGGGGCACAGCTATCTGGGAGGCAAGGGCTGTTTGCTCTAACGATTTCCAGAACTTTAAAGAGGAGATGATTCGGGTTTTTGACCGTTCAGTTTTTGGTGGGGAGGCTTCTAGGGCCCTGGCTTCCTTATGCCAAGGTGAACGGTCCATAACGGATTATTCCATTGAGTTTCGCACTCTTGCTGCCTCTAGTGAGTGGAACGAGCCGGCGCTGCTCGCTCGTTTTCTGGAGGGACTCCACGCTATGGTTAAGGATGAGATTCTCTCCCGGGAGGTTCCTTCAGATGTGGACTCTTTGATTGCTCTCGCCATCCGCATAGAACGACGGGTAGATCTTCGTCACCGGGCTCGTGGAAGAGAGCTCGCATCAACGGTGTTTCCCTGCTCCGCATCGCAGCCATCTCCCCCTCTGGCTTTGAGACTGAGCCCATGCAGCTGGGAGGGATTCGCATCTCGAATAAGGAGAGGGAACGGAGGATCACCAACCGCCTGTGCCTCTATTGTGGAGTTGCTGGACATTTCGTTAATTCATGTCCAGTAAAAGCCAGAGCTCATCTGTAAGCGGAGGGCTACAGGTGAGCGCAACTACTCAAGTCTCTCCATCAAAGTCCTGTACTACTTTGTCGGTCCACCTACGCTGGACCGGTTCGGGCGCTACATGTAGTGCCTTGATAGACTCTGGGGCTGAGGGTTGTTTCATGGACGAAGCATGGGTTCGGAAACATGACATTCCTTTCAGAGAGTTAGATAAGCCTACGCCCATGTTCGCCTTAGATGGTAGTCATCTTCCCAGTATCAGATTTGAGACACTACCTTTAACCCTCACAGTATCTGGTAACCACAGTGAGACTATTTCTTTTTTGATTTTCCGTTCACCGTTTACACCTGTTGTTTTGGGTCATCCCTGGCTAGTATGTCATAATCCTTCTATTAATTGGTCTAGTAATTCTATCCTATCCTGGAACGTTTCTTGTCATGTGAAGTGTTTAATGTCTGCCATCCCTCCCGTTTCTTCTGTCCCTACTTCTCAGGAGGAACCTGGCGATTTGACAGGAGTGCCGGAGGAATATCATGATCTGCGCACGGTCTTCAGTCGGTCCCGAGCCAACTCCCTTCCTCCTCACCGGTCGTATGATTGTAGTATTGATCTCCTTCCGGGGACCACTCCTCCTCGAGGTAGACTATACTCTCTGTCGGCTCCCGAACGTAAGGCTCTCGAGGATTATTTGTCTGTGTCTCTTGACGCCGGTACCATAGTGCCTTCTTCCTCTCCGGCCGGGGCGGGGTTCTTTTTGTTAAGAAGAAGGACGGTACTCTGCGCCCCTGCGTGGATTATCGAGGGCTGAATGACATAACGGTTAAGAATCGTTATCCGCTTCCCCTTATGTCATCAGCCTTCGAGATTCTGCAGGGAGCCAGGTGCTTTACTAAGTTGGACCTTCGTAACGCTTACCATCTCGTGCGCATCAGAGAGGGGGACGAGTGGAAAACGGCGTTTAATACTCCGTTAGGGCATTTTGAGTACCGGGTTCTGCCGTTCGGTCTCGCCAATGCGCCAGCTGTTTTTCAGGCATTAGTTAATGATGTTCTGAGAGACATGCTGAACATTTTCGTTTTTGTCTATCTTGACGATATCCTGATTTTTTCTCCGTCACTCGAGATTCATGTTCAGCACGTTCGACGTGTTCTACAGCGCCTTTTAGAGAATTGTCTCTATGTAAAGGCTGAGAAGTGCTCTTTTCATGTCTCCTCCGTTACTTTTCTCGGTTCCGTTATTTCCGCTGAAGGCATTCAGATGGATTCCGCTAAGGTCCAAGCTGTCAGTGATTGGCCCGTTCCAAGGTCACGTGTCGAGTTGCAGCGCTTTTTAGGTTTCGCTAATTTCTATCGGCGTTTCATTCGTAATTTCGGTCAAGTTGCTGCCCCTCTCACAGCTCTTACTTCTGTCAAGACGTGTTTTAAGTGGTCCGGTTCCGCCCAGGGAGCTTTTGATCTTCTAAAAGAACGTTTTACGTCCGCTCCTATCCTCGTTACTCCTGACGTCACTAGACAATTCATTGTCGAGGTTGACGCTTCAGAGGTAGGCGTGGGAGCCATTCTATCCCAGCGCTTCCAGTCTGACGATAAGGTTCATCCTTGCGCTTATTTTTCTCATCGCCTGTCGCCATCTGAGCGCAACTATGATGTGGGTAACCGTGAACTGCTCGCCATCCGCTTAGCCCTAGGCGAATGGCGACAGTGGTTGGAGGGGGCGACCGTTCCTTTTGTCGTTTGGACAGACCATAAGAACCTTGAGTACATCCGTTCTGCCAAACGACTTAATGCCCGTCAAGCTCGTTGGGCGTTGTTTTTCGCTCGTTTCGAGTTTGTGATTTCTTACCGTCCGGGTAGCAAGAACACCAAGCCTGATGCCTTATCCCGTCTGTTTAGTTCTTCTGTGGCTTCTACTGATCCCGAGGGGATTCTTCCTTATGGGCGTGTTGTCGGGTTAACAGTCTGGGGAATTGAAAGACAGGTTAAGCAAGCACTCACGCACACTGCGTCGCCGCGCGCTTGTCCTAGTAACCTCCTTTTCGTTCCTGTTTCCACTCGTCTGGCTGTTCTTCAGTGGGCTCACTCTGCCAAGTTAGCGGGTCATCCCGGTGTTCGAGGCACTCTTGCGTCTATTCGCCAGCGCTTTTGGTGGCCGACTCAGGAGCGTGACACGCGCCGTTTCGTGGCTGCCTGTTCGGACTGCGCGCAGACTAAGTCGGGTAACTCTCCTCCTGCCGGTCGTCTCAGACCGCTCCCCATTCCTTCTCGACCATGGTCTCACATTGCCTTAGACTTCATTACCGGTCTGCCTTTGTCTGCGGGGAAGACTGTGATTCTGACGGTTGTCGATAGGTTCTCTAAGGCGGCACATTTCATTCCCTCGCTAAACTTCCTTCCGCTAAGGAGACGGCACAAATCATTATTGAGAATGTATTCAGAATTCATGGCCTCCCGTTAGACGCCGTTTCAGACAGAGGTCCGCAATTCACGTCACAGTTTTGGAGGGAGTTCTGTCGTTTGATTGGTGCGTCCGTCAGTCTCTCTTCCGGGTTTCATCCCCAGTCTAACGGTCAAGCAGAGAGGGCCAATCAGACGATTGGTCGCATACTACGCAGCCTTTCTTTCAGGAACCCTGCGTCTTGGGCAGAACAGCTCCCCTGGGCAGAATACGCTCACAATTCGCTTCCTTCGTCTGCTACCGGGTTATCTCCGTTTCAGAGTAGTCTGGGTTACCAGCCTCCTCTGTTCTCATCCCAGCTTGCCGAGTCCAGCGTTCCCTCCGCTCAAGCGTTTGTCCAACGTTGTGAGCGCACCTGGAGGAGGGTGAGGTCTGCACTTTGCCGTTACAGGGCACAGACGGTGAGAGCCGCCAATAAACGCAGGATTAAGAGTCCAAGGTATTGTTGCGGCCAGAGAGTGTGGCTTTCCACTCGCAACCTTCCTCTTACGACAGCTTCTCGTAAGTTGACTCCGCGGTTCATTGGTCCGTTCCGTGTCTCCCAGGTCGTCAATCCTGTCGCTGTGCGACTGCTTCTTCCGCGACATCTTCGTCGCGTCCATCCTGTCTTCCATGTCTCCTGTGTTAAGCCCTTTCTTCGCACCCCGTTCGTCTTCCCTCCCCCTCCCGTCCTTGTCGAGAGCGCACCTATTTACAAGGTACATAAAATTATGGACATGCGTTCTCGGGGACGGGGTCACCAATACCTAGTGGATTGGGAGGGTTACGGTCCTGAGGAAAGGAGTTGGGTTCCGTCTCGGGACGTGCTGGACCGTTCGCTCATCGATGATTTCCTCCGTTGCCGCCAGGATTCCTCCTCGAGTGCGCCAGGAGCGCTCGGTGAGTGGGGGTACTGTCATGTTTGTCATTTATTGTCATGTCTTGTCCCTGTGCTCCCCATGCTATTCGTTTCCCTCTGCTGGTCTTGTTTGGTTCTATCCCTCTCTCTCCCCTCCCCTTTCACTCTCTCGCTCTCTCTTCTCTCTGTCGTTCCGTTCCTGCTCCCAGCTGTTCCTATTCCCTAATCATCATTTAGTCTTCCCACACCTGTTCCCGATCCTTTCCCCTGATTAGACTCCCTATTTATTCCTTTGTGATCCGTTCCTGTTCCATCGGTTCCTTGTTTTGTATTCCATGCTGTAATTGCGTTTCGCCCTGTCCTGTCGTGTTTTTTGCCGTGATTGTGTATCACCCTGTCCTGTCGTGTTTTGTGCCTTCTTCAGACGCTGCGTGTGAGCAGGTGTCTCAGTTGACTACGGCCTGCGCCTACCCGGAGCGACCTGCAGTCTGTGGCCGCTTCTCCAGTTGTTTTCCCCTCTACTATCTAGAGGATTTCAGTTATTCGGTTTTGAGCATTAATAAACTCTGTTTCTGTTAAGTCGCGTTTGGGTCCTCCTTCACCTGCATAACAGTTGCTTCCATCTGGCCACTCTGCCATGAAGGTCTGATTGGTGGAGCGCTGAAGAGACGGTTGTCCTTTTGGAAGGTCCTTCCATCTCCACAGAGGAACTCTGGAGCTCTGTTAGAGTGACCATTGGGTTCTTGTTCACCTCCCTGACCAAGGCCCTTCTCCCGAGATTGCTCAGTTTGGCAGAGCAGCCGCTCTACGAAGAATCTTGGTGGTTCCAAACTTCTTCCATTTAAGAGTGATGGAGGCCACTGTGTTCTTGGGGACCTCAATGCTGCTGACATTTTTTGGTACCCTGCCCCAGATCGGTGCATCGACACAATCCTGTCTCGGAGCTCTATGGACAATTCCTTCGACTTCACGGCTTGGATATTTCTCTGACATGCACTGTCAACTGTGGGACCTTATATAGACAGGTGTGTGCCTTTCCAAATCATGTTCAATCAATAGATTTTACCACAAGTGGACTCCAATCAAGTTGTAGAAACATCTCTAGGATGATCAATGGAAACAAGACGCAACTAAGCTCAATTTTGAGTCTCATAGCAAAGGGTCTGACTACTTACTGTATGTAAATTAAGTATTTCTGTTTCTCTATTTTTTATATATTTGCAAAAATGTCTAAAAACCTTTTTTCACTTTGTCATTATGGGGTATTATGTGTAGATTGATGTGGAAAATAAAATATTTAATTAATTTTAGAATAAGGGTGTAACGTAACAAAATGTGGAAAAAGTCAAGGAGTTTCGAATCCAAATGCACTGTATGTTTGTATTGTATGTAACTTGTAGATGTACACATTAAACCGCATTCAGGAGCATTAGACTGTTGTCAGATACCATTTAACACCTGTCTTCTCTTTACGGTGTCAGCAGGAAGCGTGTAGCTCACACACACACACACACACACACACACACACACACACACACACACACACACACACACACACACACACACACACACACACACACACACACACACACACACACACACACACACACACACACACACACACACACACACACACACACTGCGCTGCTCCTCATCACCAAAGGGATCATGTTGTTCTTTAATATGGGATGAATTTTACCAGATGTGTTTTTTAGCCATGCTGTGAGTTGTATAGTGCCTTCAGAAAATATGCATACCCCTTAACTGTGTAAGAAAATACTTTTAAATAAATAAGTATTCAACCCCCTAAGTAAATACAAGTTAGTATTACCTTTCAGGGTGTCTCTAAGAGCTTTGCAAACATGGATTGTACAATATTTGTCCATTATTCTTACAAAAAAATCATCAAGTTTGTTATTGGTCATTGCTAAATAGCCATTTTCAAGTCTTGCCATATATTTTCAAGCCGATTTAAGCAGTGCTTAATTTGTAAATCGGGAGGTGCCGGAAGAAAAACTGAGTGCAAGAAGGTGACCTGGGGAGCTCTAAGGTACCGGTGTTGTGCCGAAAAGCTCCCCCCTGCCAGAATTACCCCTTTGCGTGAACTCGTACTTACTCAATTCTTCATCGCTGCAACATGCTTGAACTCGCTTGCACTCAATTCTTCATTGCTGCGACTTGCTTGCTAGTTGAGATATCTGTTCACGTTAGGCTGCGTTTCATTTTATTTTTCATGTCGGTTTGATCTCGGGGAGGCACTAGTAATGTCTGCATTTTTCGGTTTGGTTATTTGTTTCAAGTGTATTAGTCTATAAATAAATCTCTTTGCCAAAATTCGCCATCTCTCCCATTATTCGACTAGTAGTTGTTCTGAAATGTTTATTGCTTGCATACCAAAATCTCCCCCCCCCCTTCTATCTTGGGACTGCAGGGCCTGGCACACTTCTGAATCATTTTGGTAGCTCATGTTGACCAGTAGTGTGTGCTACAGAAATTATTTGACTAATTTAGAAAGGGGGGGGAGGATTTCGGGCAAGGCTATTCTCTTGCCTGCTGAAATTATCCCCCTCTTCTATCTTGGGCCTGTTGTCTTTAATATTTTTTTTACAATGGAATAATAAAGTCTTTGAAATGCTATACTGTTAGTAATCTCTATATTGTAATCAATAAAGTGTTTCAAAAGGCTGTACTTGTATTAACATACAGTGCCTTGCGAAAGTATTCAGCCCCCTTGAACTTTGCACATTTCAGGCTTCAAACATAAAGATATAAAACTGTATTTTTTTGTGAAGAATAAACAACAAGTGGGACACAATCATGAAGCGGAATGACATTTATTGGATATTTCAAACGTTTTTAACAAATCAAAAACTGAAAAATTGGACGTGCAAAATTATTCAGCCCCTTTACTTTCAGTGCAGCAAACTCTCTCCAGAAGTTCAGTGTTCAGTGAAGATCTCTGAATGATCCAATGTTGACCTAAATGATTAATGATGATAAATACAATCCACCTGTGTGTAATCAAGTCTCCGTATAAATGCACCTATGTTTGAAGCCAGAAATGTGGCAAAAGGTCGCAAAGTTCAAGGGGGTCGAATACTTTCGCAAGGCACTGTACATGTTCAGATCATTCCTGAGAGAGAAGGGGTGTAATATCTCCAGGTGGGCGTGTGGTACCCTTCCTCACCCATGCCAACAAGATGTTACTTCTTGTGGGGTCTTTGCCTTGAAAGTAAGTATGAGAGTACAAGTCATGCACAATTAACCTACTGAAAGTATACTGACTAAAAGACAAAACAGAACTGTCAAATGATATTATAGCTGTGTCGTTGTATAGTTGTGATTATAATGTGTAACATAATTTTGTTGGGGAAACTGAAATGCCCATCACATTATTTCCCCAGTTTGCTGAATGTGTTCTGAAGGAGGAGTCGATTGTCTTTTCAAATACGGACAAAGATGTTAACTTCATGAGAGAAGATATAGCAGTTACTCTCCTCCAAAACACTGGTATGTTCAATTTCTAATTTAATATAATTGTAGATTTAAAAAGCAACATTTATATGGATCTTTTAAGGTGATCTTTGATCCAACTTCTGACTAGATGGCCACTAAAACACATGCATTTAAACATTTGGTTACAAGAAACCTATACTATTCCCTTATTCCCTGTTTGCTCAGAAAAATACATGTAAAGATGTATAGACTACTTGACATTATGTTTTGCTGGATGACTTGAGCCAACTGTGCCACTTCTGTGGGGATGAGGATAATAATGAGGAAGACACTAACTTGGTAATTGCTTGTTCACTTCTAAAGGCATATTTTTATGAGTATGAATTTGTATAAGCGGTAATATTTCTAGAGGTAGTATTATCCCCTTTGTCTGATAATTAAATAATTGTAATTCAAGAAAATGTATTTAATGTTTTAAATATATGAACATTTTTCATCATAAATTTCAGATTGGCTGTGACTGCTGCCCATGATGGTTCCACCAGTCCTGTATGAAAACCATCCCATAATTGGAGGATTATGTCTGCGTTGCCTGTCAGGACGAGGTTAGGCTTGAGGTCCAGGCGACGGTATCACCTGAAACTTCATATATTATATATTTATTTTCTATCTTGCAGTACCAAAATTATCCAGAGGTGTGCCAGGCCTTGCAGTCCCAAGATAGAAGAGGAGGAGTATTTCGGCAGGCAAGAAAATAGCCTTGCCCCCCCGGCACAACACTGGAAAGCATGAGAAAAATGACCTTTGAAATAAAGCAATGCATGCATATCATCACATTTGCGTAGGGGCATAGAGCAGTAGTGTAGAGGCACTTACAGAAGTTGCACACTTCAGAAAATAATGTGTGGAGGTTGGTCCGGGGAATTTTGGGCCTTTTATTAACACATTTCTTGCAATTCTACATCATTTCACATGACTGGAGACTCTGGCATAATCATTTTTTTTATGACGCATTCAAGACAACTGGGAAATCGGGGAAAAAACAAGCTCCGACTGGGAAGATTTGTTTTGGACGGTCATCCAACTTGGAATTCCAAGTAGGGAACTCTGGCCTCGTTCCAGAACTCCGACTTTCTGACCTGAAGATCACTGACGTCATGATTCAACCTCTTTTTTTTGTCCAAGTTCCCAGTTGTCTTGAAAGCACCATAATACCTCACAAATGATTGAAATGACAGGCTACTTTGACACAGACAAACTGAGAATCTGAGTTCAATGAAAACGACCTTGTCTTGAATCCATCAATAGCCTATGCCTAGGTGTGTGGAGACATATTTTATGGTACAATATGAGGAGTAAATTATAGTCCTTAAAATGCATTTCAATTTCACTGACTCACCCAATGATGCGCAGCTCACATGCTGGTGATGGAATATACGGTCGTGCCAAAAGCCTCTCTCTCTCTCTCTCTTGTTTTACTTTGTAAAACAATATTTGCAAGAGAAGTTGATCAAATATTTTGGTAGCCTACAGCTGACAGATTAGAGTCTTCTCTTTTCAGCGGGAGCCATTTGCTTTCCATCATGTGTTTTCCCGAGATTATAAACTAATTGAAATATTGCGAAAGGCACGTTTTGTTTGGATGGTGTTAGTTTACGGACATATTTGCTGCGCGTTCCAGACTGTAGGCTATGCCTTGTTATTGAGCTACACTCCACAGCTAGTCTAGAAGAAGCTATTTATACTCTGTGGCTACATTGTTGCCTTTCTCATGGTGTAGTAGGTTATTCTGAATGATGTCCTTTCTTTCTGAACAGACAGCAGTAACTATAACTTTGGCAAATTTATTTTGATTCATCAGGCATGCCGCAGCTCCTCCAGAACCCTTTGCGTGCCTCTATAAAGAAATAAATGATAAAGTGCAGTGCTGGAGAGATGCAAGTTGCAGGCTCATGTCTGTCAGAGCAGAGAGAAGGGGAGAGATCATAGTGAGCTAATCTAATTTTAGTTATGTGAGAGATATGGGGGGCAGGGCTGGAGAATTAACGCAGTGACAACTCAAATTAACTTTGATCACTTTTATTAGAATTTTTACATTGCAAATAGTGACAATTATTTTTCATGCCACTGAGAGTCACCGGATCCGGCCAAATAGGTTCCGGAACGAAACAGTCCAAAACGGAGATGTGCCGGATTCTGTTCCGGCAGGATTTGACTCAAATTAAGCACAATTGTTACGTGAAAACAGTATCTAGGCCACTCAGGAACATTCAATGTCGTCTTGGTAAGCAACTCCAGTGTATATTTGGCCTTGTGTTTTAGGTAATTGTCCTGCTGAAAGGTGAACTTCTCTCCTAGTGTCTGTTGGAAAGAAGATTGAACCATGTTTTCCTCTAGGATTCTTATCCTAAAAAACTCTCTAGTCCTTGCCGATGACAAGCATACCCATACATGATGCGGCCACCACCATGCTTGAAAATATGAAGTGATGTGTTGAGTTGGATTTTTCCCAAACATAACGCTTCATATTCCAGACAGAAAGTGTTTTAAGTGTTACTTAAGTGCCTTGTTGCAAAAAGGATGCATGTTTTTGAATATTTTTCATTCTGTAAAGGCTTCCTTCTTTTCACTCCATCATTTATATTCGTACTGTGGAGTAATACTAACATAAATGTTATCTCTTATGAAAGCAATTCAACTCGGTATCTATTTTAAAGTTACCATTGGCCTCATGGTAAAATCCCTGGACAGTTTCCTTCGTCTACGGCAACTGAGTTAGGAAGGACGCCTGTATCTTTGTAGTGACTGGGTGTATAGTGGAACAGGTCGAGAGCTTCAAGTTCCTCGATGGCACGACAACACCTCTTCCCCCTCGGTAACCTGAAAAGATTTGGCTTGGGCCCTCAGGCAGCTTTACCATTGAGAGCATCTTGACTGGCAGATCACTGCTTGGCATGGTAACTGTTTGACATCCGACAGCAAGGTGCTACAGAGGGTAGTGCATACGGCCCAGTACATCACTAGGGCCGAGCTCCCTGCCTTCCAGGAACTCTAAACCAGGCGGCGTCAGAGGAAGGACCCAGAAATGTCAAAGACTCCAGTCACCCAAGTCATAGACTGTTCTCTCTGATAGCGCATGGCAAGCGGTACCAATGAACCAAGTCTGGAACCAACAGGACCTTGAACAGCTCCTATCCCCAAGCCATAAGACTGTTAAATAGTTAGTTAAATAGTAAACCAATAGCTACCCAAAAATATCCTCATTGACATTTTTGCACTAATCTCTTGTGACTCATCACATGCTGTTACTGTTAATTATCTACCCCGTTGCCTAGTCACTTTATCATAACCTATATGTACAGATCTACCTCATCTACCTCGTACCCCTGCACATCGACTTGAAACGGGTACCTTGTGTATATAGCCAAGTTACCGTTGTGTATTTATTCCTTATGTTATTATTATAGCTTTTTTTCTTTCTACTATTTCTCTGGAAAGGGCCCGTAAGTAAACGTTTCACTGCTAGTCTACATCTGCTGTTTACCGAAGCATGTGACAAATACAATTTGATGCTTACAGGGACATTCAACGTCTGCTGTTTTTAATACGTGCCCTTCTTTTCGAACCATTGGAAAACCTCCCTGGTTTTTGTGCAGTGGAGTGTATTCTTGGATGCCAAGAGAAGGCAGGCTTCTCCCCCCAAAAATCCTAAAATCCTTTTGTCTCTCTGTGTTTCAAAACGTTCCTTCAATTCGCAAGAGGCTGAATGTATCTCGCCGGAGTCGGAGTCAGCATCCGAGTGAGCAAAACAGTGCCCCTCTGTCTCTGTATGTTTTGGATGTGCCTTCACACCAATAGCCAAACATTACTGACAGAAAACACTTGAATTGTTGCATCTCGTTGGGTTGTTGTCTTCCAGTGGCTAGCTAGAATTAGCCATGGTTGGAGATAGGGATTGGGACTTTTGGTTTTACTTAATTCTTCATACTGGCCAATGATTATAACGGTGATTCTGATCCAACCATAAATTCATACATTGTGCCCCTGGCCTGAGAGGATGGAAGTTCAAAATGTAGCTAGATGTACTAGGCTAATGTTAACTAGCTGGCTCATCATTGCCAATGAAAGAAAGTTAGGCTAGTGAGCAAGGACTATAGCCAGGTATAGCTAGGACAACTGAAACAAAAAGCGTGTACTGTATGGCAGAGTCATAGACCGTAAGGGCAACATGAAAGAGGGGAGGATGGCATTGGCATTTCAGCATGTTGTTTCTACTTATTTACAAAACTAACCCACTTGCATTGCGCAACACACACACACACACACACACACACACACACACACACACACACACACACACACACACACACACACACACACACACACACACACACACACACACACACACACACACACACACACACACACACACACACACACACACATAAATCAGTACCATGGACAGCCACATAATATTTAGCTTATTTTGATTTGACTAAATTGTTTTTGGAATCTTTTAGTTGTCACTGTTGTAGGCTAAGTGATCGGTGATTTAATGATGAAATTTTGAAATGGTGCTGGAACAGTGGAGAAAGCTCCTGTTTTCTTCACCACTTGCGATAACACTCAGGTGTTCTAAATCAGTAATTGTTTAGTTAGTTCAAAAAGGTTTGAAATATTAACTTGCTTGATCATGCTGTAGGTCAGTTCGTTACATGCAATATGCTTTGTGGATTCCACCGGACAGATGTTGCTCTCTGGTTTTGTGATGAAACAAAGGTGTGGTTGAATTTAGTCTTCTTATTGTCTTGACCTTAGACCTATATTTATTTTACCTTTATTTAACTAGGCAAGTCAGTTAAGAACAAATTCTTATTTTCAATGACTGCCTAGGAACAGTGGGTTAACTGCCTGTTCAGGGGCAGAATGACAGATTTGTACCTTGTCAGCTCGGGGGTTTGAACTTGCAACCTTCCGGGTTACTAGTCCAACACTCTAACCACTAGGCTACGCTGCCTAGTGGTTATCACGGTGGCATGGCGTATGAACTAACAGATTATAGAGCAAACAACGCAATTAAAAAGACACATAGGTTGTACAATTGCTTATTTCCCCTGTCTTGGCTTCCCCAGTGATTTTCCCCTGTCTTGGCTTCCCCAGTGATTTTCCCCTGTCTTGGCTTCCCCAGTGATTTTCCCCTGTCTTGGCTTCCCCAGTGATTTTACCCATGTCTTGGCTTCCCCAGTGATTTCCCCTGTCTTGGCTTCCCCAGTGATTTTCCCCTGTCTTGGCTTCCCCAGTGATTTTCCCCTGTCTTGGCTTCCCCAGTGATTTTCCCCTGTCTTGGCTTCCCCAGTGATTTTCCCCTGTCTTGGCTTCCCCAGTGATTTTCCCCTGTCTTGGCTTCCCCAGTGATTTTCCCCTGTCTTGGCTTCCCCAGTGATTTTACCCATGCACCGCTAGTGTCTTTGTGGTTGAATCTGTGCTTGAAATTCACTGCGGAGGAACCTTACAGATAATTCTATGTGTAAGGTACAGAGATAGTGTAGTCATTTTAAAATCATGTTAAACAATATTATTGCACACAGAGTGAGTCCATGCAACTTATTATGTGACTTGATAAGCACATTGTTATTCCTGAACTTATTTAAGCTTGACATAACAAAAGGGTTGAATACTGATTGACTCAAATGCCTTTTTGGTTATTTATTTGTAAACATTTCTAAAAACATAACTCCACTTTGACATTGTGGGGTATCGTGTGTAGATGAATGACACACAATCTCAATTTAATCCATTTTAAATGTAGGCTGTAACACAACAACATGTGGAAAAAGTCAAGGGGTATGAATACTTTCTGAAGGCTCTGAATGTGTTCTTCTGCTTAACATGAGACACTACTAATGTCCCAAATAGCCCCTATCCCAAATGTAGTGCGCCATTTTGTGGACCCATAGGAATGCAGACACTATCTGCTCTCAGATGGAACTCATGTGTTTGAGTTCGAGGCCTGTGATGTGACTGAGGCCTGCACCATAGATTAAGGACAGGAAATAAACAATAACTCATGAAGACGGTATGAGATATGAGCTTGTAGCTGTATTTCCGTCACCAGGCATCAACCCTGGGAATGACTTCACTGTCACTACGGTTTAACAAGAAAGCTCTCCACTCTCTGTCTCTGTCTCTCCCTTCACTCCAACGTCTCCTTACACCACATTGACCCTTCACTGTCCGTCTCCTCACAATCTTCATCTACACCTTTCTCGTTATCAGTCCAAATTGAAATGACAAGTGTTTCTGATTCCTGGTGAATGGTAAGAAATTGGTAGCAGGCAGAATCATCACAATCGTATTACTGTTCATTCCTTTCCAATGGGCTGACAGGCAGGTCGGGAACAGGTTCCTGATAGCCTTGTGAGCGTGGGTGTGTGTGCGTGCACGAGTGTGTTTGTGTAGGTGCGTGTGTATGTGTGTGGCATATGAAATATATGGAATGAGATTTCGATGCAATTACTTTATTGTGTAATCAGCCTCAGACTGCAAGGCAAATAATATCATTTATAATTTCGTTTTATACTAATTAGATTCCCCAATAATCTGATATCACTGCTTGCTGTTCTTATCAAATCACTGATATAAGATAGAGGGAATGATTCAGCATAATAAAGCCACTGAATTCTGAAAGTAATTGTATCACCAAAACAAAGACGCTGTAACTCCAGAATGCTCCCTACACGGTACGTCAGGGTTCTCCAATAGGTGACCCACGGGGAAAATGTGTGCCTTTATTTTCTTAGTGAAATAAATATACAATTGAAGTCAGAAGTTTACATACACCTTAGCCAAATATATTTAAATTCAGTTTTTCACGATTCCTGACATTTAATCCTCGTAAAAATGCCCGTTCAGTTAGGATCACCACTTTATTTTAAGAATGTGAAATGTCAGAATAATAGTAGAGAGAATGATTTCTTTCAATTTTTATTTCTTTCATCACATTCCCAGTGGGTCAGAAGTTTACATACACTCAATTAGTATTTGATAGCATTGCCTTTAAATTATTTAACTTGGGTGACCAAGCTTTAACTTTCTGACTAATGTCTTGAAATGTTGCTTCAATATATCCACATAACTTTCCCCTCCTCATGATGCCATCTATTTTGTGAAGTGCAACAGCCCCTCCTTCAGCAAAGCACCCCCACAACATGATTCTGCCATCCCGTGCTTCACGCTTGGGATGGTGTTCTTCGGTTTGCAAGCCACCCCCTTTTTCATCCAAACATAATGATGGTCATTATGGCCAAACAGTTCTATTTTTGTTTCATCAGACCAGAGGACATTTCTCCAAAAAGTATGATCTTTGTCCCAATGTGCAGTTGCAAACCATAGTTTAGCTTTTTTATGGCGGTTTTGGAGCAGTGGCTTCTACCTTGCTGAGTGGCCTTTCAGGTTATGTCGATATAGGACTCGTTTTTACTGTGGATATAGATTATTTTGTACCTGTTTCTTTGCTGTTGTTCTGGAATTGATTTGCACTCTTCACACCAAAGTATGTTCATCTCTAGGAGACAGAACGCATTTCCTTCCTGAGCAGTATGATGGCTGCGTGGTCTCATACTTGCGTATTATTGTTTGTACAGATGAAGGTGGTACCTTCAGGCATTTGGAAATTGCTCCCAAGGATGAACCAGACTTGTGGAGGTCTACATTTATTTTTCTGAAGTCTTGGCTGATTTCTTCTGATTTCCCCATGATGTCTGAAGCTGAAGACTCATATCTCCATCCCTAACTTTAAGCACCAGCTGTCAGAGCAGCTCATAGATCACTGCACCTGTACATAGCCCATCTGTCTATAGCCCATCCAACTACCTCATCCCCCATACTGTTGTTTATTTGACTCATTTGCACCCCATTATCTCTGCTTGCACACTCATCTTCTGCACATCTATCACTCCAGTGTTTAATTGCTATATTGTAATTATTTCACCACTCTGGCCTATGTATTGCTTTACCTCCCTTATCCTACTTATCCTATCCTGTATTTTTGACTGTATGTTTGTTTATTCCACGTGTAACTCTGTGTTGTTGTTTGTGTCACACTGCTTTGCTTTATCTTGGCCAGGTTGCAGATATAAATGAGAACTTGTTCTCAACTAGCTTACCTGGTTAAATAAAGGTGAAATATATATTTTTTTAATGTTAAGCAAAGAAGCACTGAGTTTGAAGGTAGTTCTTGAAATACATCCACAGGTACACCTCCTACTGAGTCAAATGATGTCAATTAGCCTATCAGAAGCTTATAAAGACATGACATAATATTCTGGAATTTTCCAAGCTGTTTAAAGGCACAGTCAACTTAGTGTATATAAACTTCTGAACCACTGGAATTGTGATACAGTGAATTATAAGTGAAATAATCTGTCTGTAAACAATTGTTGGAAAAATTACTTGAGTCATGCACAAAGTAGATGTTCTAACCGACTTACCAAAACTATAGTTTGATAACAAGAAATTTGTGGAGTGGTTGAAAAAGTAGTTTTAATGACTCCAACCAAAGTGTATGTAAACTTCTGACTTCAACTGTACATTTCATTTTTTCCTTTTTTCTAAGTGATTTTAATTTGGGAAATCTGTTACCAAGTATTCTCATGCATAAATAGTAGGTATATAATGGTTCAAATGTTTTAGATATGAGGGCATCGGTCCATTCAGAAAATACCTATAATCTTTCCTGACTGAATCGATTCGTCCTCTCCCTCACTCAGCCTATCAAACTTTTTGCATGTAACTGCATATGACATTGTCATAACAACTGTGTGCAGAGTGTGGGAGACACAGCTGCTCGCACCAACGAGAGGTAGGTCTACCCTATCCTTGATCTAATACTGGTAGGCTACATCTACGTGCCACCTTCAGTATTCAGATGTTTGTAAAATGGCTTTCGCAATGATAAATCAAAGGCTTTATTAACCAAAGTAATTTGCTGGGTCATTGTTACCAAACGCTCTGTAGGAAATTGTGTTTTACTGGCAGAGCTGTGTCGGCTACCTGAGTGGACACATCTCACATCTTGCTTATTGCACATTTAACTGCTGATTGGCAGATTCACTATGCAAAATATTTTTGGTAGTTCGGCTATAAACAGTGAGTGCATTTGGTAATTTTTACATTAACAGGGTCATGGTGTACTTTCATAAAAAGAACCGCAATCATTTTTGCCAGATGCACTGGTCAGAATGAGAGAAGCGAGTAGCTCTTGTCCTTCAAATTCCAAACAATCAAAACCATTCGCTTTGAGACGGCTATGAAATCCAAAGCTGTGTTATATCACTTGGCTTTGAATGTAAATGGCTCATTTCTAAAGATAAATATTAACATATAACTAGCTCAATACATGTTCACCTGCCACAAACAAATTGCCCTCCCTAATTTGATAGTGGTAGATGCTTAGTCTACCCTATGGCTCACCACACGCACACGCACACACACACACACACACACACACACACACACACACACACACACACACACACACACACACACACACACACACACACACACACACACACACACACACACACACACACACACACACACACACACACACACACACACACACACACACACACACACACACACACACACACACACACACACACACACACACACACAGTGCCACTCAGCTCAGAGAAGTCAGCTCAGACAGATCCAGCACCTGAGCTCCACCACCATCAGGTATTCATTCCGAATGGAAAATGAACGTGTTCATGCAACAACTGTCAGTGCATTGAATCATATCGCAACGAAACCGAATCTCATCGATTCATACCACTAATCATATCGTACCAAATCGTTTTAAACTAGAAGTATCATTCCTGGTAAGGAGAGATAAACATCCCTAATCAACAGAGAGGTATATGTGATCGTATCACAATGTAATCAAGGTTTGAAATTATTCTGTCAAATACTACATCTGCTTGGGCTTTTTGAGGTTAGTGTGCAGTGTACAAATTATGTATTAATATCTCCCGGCCCCCTAACCATCCGCTCAAGAAAAAATCGGCCCGTGGCTGAATGTAATTAGAGACCCCTGCAGTAGGTGATATATTGTAATGTTAACTTCTCTAAAACATGCTGGATAAACAAAACATGGCTTCAAGCCCTTGGGCTGAGCCAGACTGTAGACAAGGTGAAAGCTGGAAGAATGAGACAGGAAGTATGAGCAAGAAATACATCTCCTCCTCAGCAGTCATTTCATAGAAAACTACTAGAGTCTATTTGTTAGCTTCGCTCAATGACTACAACAACAAAACAGTAGGTGTGTGTAGTACCAACACTCTCAGACGACGGAGAGTAGTGGAGCTCATTCAGTCTGTAATTCACAGCGATATGGTGAAGATTGATCATCAGCCAGATGTCTGTGGTGCTCTCCCTCCCAGATCCCCAGGTGTGCGTGTGTGTTTATCTCTGTGTGTGTGTGTGTGTGTGTGCGTGCGTGTGTCTGGGGAGCCAGTTTACAACTGTGACAATGATGTCAAGCAGCTGGTTCAGTCGTGGCTCTCTACCATTTGTTCTCTACGACCTCCACCCATTCTAACTGCAGACCTCCATATAAACCTGTCAGATGTGGTTAGCTATGGTCTGGCAGGAAACTCATCCAACAGAGGCAACCTACTCTCCTCCTCTCATCCTCTCCTCCCCCTCCTCTGCTCCTCCCCTCCCCCTTCTATTCTACCGTACCCCTCTCTGCTAAATATGCTGGGTTGGTGCAGCGTCTCTGAGGACCTGCTGTGACAGTAAGGTGGGAGGTAGAAGGAAGGCGGGAGTCCTCCTTGGCATGTGTACAAAGGGGTCTGACTCTGGGTTTAATATACAGTGTCTCTGCCAGCTGTTCATATTTCAACAAGGCTCCCTCCAGACAGGACAGGTAAACTAGCATACCATAACAGCTACCAGTGAAATCCCCTCTCAGTTTGGATATTACCAAGAGGACACCTGTATACAGACACAATGTGTGTGTATATGTGTGTGTGTGCGTCCGTGTGCCAGCATATATGAAAACACATGTCCTTCTTATTGTGTAAATACTCACATATTCCCCATATGTGTCCTGTGCTAAGGGTGGTGGTGGTCTGTACCCCGCGGACGGGGGAGCCCCTCGTGCTCTTGGTGCTGGCACGCCCCTCCCTCGGGCGGATGGTACCCGGCTGGGGGGTGCCCCTCTCGGAGCTGCTCCACGGGGGACAGCTACGTGGGGAGGGGGCACACCTCCTCGACTCCTACCACAGGACAAGCAGGGGACAATTGTAGGCTTCGTCTCAAATGGCACCCTATTCCCTATATAGTCTAATGTTTTTGACCACAGCCCTATGGCTTAGGTGGACCGAGAGACTGTCACCAAGATACCTATGCAATTCAGACATATACTGAATTAAACAATCACATTATTGTTAGTGAATATGTGGTTTTTATATCTGACTTACTGTAAACCTCACTGCCTGCAGGACTTTTTTCTTATCTCACTCATATTAGGCATGCTAAATGCTAATTACTGTCTGATTTAAAACAGATCCAATTATATAAAATGTATTCGAATTTCAATAGTTCTCAACTTTGTATTGTGTATCGTTTGGGCTGGATAGTGTATTTTCCCCCCATTAGTATTACAAAGCAGAGTTTTGAATTGAATGTATTAAAACACAGACACTTATGTATGTATGCTCTGTAATTCTGTCATTCATTTTAGTTATGGTAATAAGTGAATTGAAGGAATTTCAGGCTGTGGAAATGAGTCCTAGTCTAAGAACTCTCCCATTTGGAATAGCATCTCTGGAATGGGGTCTATGTACCTGTCTATGAAAATCAGGATATTACTTCATGTGTTCATCAACATCACACTAACCACTACCCCACACCAAACACAAAAGTGAATACATACACCATCACACATGCATGAGTGCACACACACACACCCACACACCCATGTTGGCAGTAGGTACCTGATGGGTCCTGGGGCAGGTGTCCCTCTACCCCGTGCTGCAGGCAGCTTGCCCCTCACCGCTGGCACCTTGGCATCCTCTGAGCCACCATTCAGGTACGTCAGCTCCTGCAGCTGCGCCTGTCGGATCTCATCATTGTAATCCTACACACACACACACACACACACACACCCACACACACCCTTTTAATTACAGCGTATTAAATTACGTCCTTTATCTCCAGGGTTACAGCCCTGTAGGAATGTCTAATTAATGTACTTTACAGTGCTGCTGTGACCAAGACCAACCGGTGTGTGTGTGTGTGTGTGTGTGTGTGTGTGTGTGTGTGTGTGTGTGTGTGTGTGTGTGTGTGTGTGTGTGTGTGTGTGTGTGTGTGTGTGTGTGTGTGTGTGTGTGTGTGTGTGTGTGTGTGTGTGTGTGTGTGTGTGTGTGTGTGTGTGATGTTGCCGTGACCGCTGCTCCTCAGGCAGAGAAACACACTCCTGATCCCCCGTTGATAAAACCCAGGAACCCCATTTGTTTTTTTATCGTCACACATTGTCATCTCTGTGTGTGTGTGTGTGTCTTTATCGTCAAACACAGTCGTCTTCGCCGCTCAATGGAACGTAGCAATTAATATGGAAATTAGCGTTTAATCATACTGCCATGGAGACGATTGTCTTCTGTCTCCTCCATATCAACACATCACTGTGTATTTGTGAGGGAAATTAAAAGATGTATTTAATGACCGGAAATAAATCATCATGGCTCAGAATGAGACTGGAAGTATCACACATAATAGCATGGGATGTAGAGATCCTACTATCCTTCCATAATAATAACATGGGATGGAGAGATCCTACTATCCTTCCATAATAATAACATGGGATGTAGAGATCCTGCTATCCTTCCATAATAATAACATGGGATGTAGATATTCTACTCTCCTTCCATAATAACATGGGATGGAGAGATCCTCCTATCCTTCCATAATAATAGCATGGGAAGGAGAGATCCTACTATCCTTCCATAATAACATGGGATGTAGAGATCCTACTATCCTTCCATAATAACATGGGATGGAGAGATCCTCCTATCCTTCCATAATAATAGCATGGTATGGAGAGATCCTACTATCCTTCCATAATAATTGCATGGGATGGAAAGATCCTACTATCCTTCCATAATAACAGCATGGGATGGAGAGATCCTGCTATCCTTCCATAATAACAGCATGGGATGTAGAGATCCTACTATCCTTCAGCATGGGATGGAGAGATCCTACTATCCTTCCATATTAATAACATGGGATGTAGAGATCCTACTATCCTTCAGCATGGGATGTAGAGATCCTACTATCCTTCCATATTAATAACATGGGATGGAGAGATCCTGCTATCCTTCCATAATAACAGCATGGGATTTAGAGATCCTACTATCCTTCCGTATTAATAACATGGGATGTAGAGATCCTACTATCCTTCCGTATTAATAACATGGGATGTAGAGATCCTACTATCCTTCCATAAAAACATGGGATGTAGAGATCCTACTATCCTTCCGTATTAATAACATGGGATGTAGAGATCCTACTATCCTTCCATATTAATAACATGGGATGGAGAGATCCTACTATCCTTCCATAATAACATGGGATGGAAAGATCCTACTATTCTTCCATAATAATAGCATGGTATGGAGAGATCCTACTATCCTTCCATAATAATAGCATGGGATGGAAAGATCCTACTATCCTTCATCATGGGATGGAGAGATCCTGCTATCCTTCCATAATAACAGCATGGGATGTAGAGATCCTACTATCCTTCCATATTAATAACATGGGATGGAGAGATCCTACTATCCTTCCATAATAACATGGGATGTAGAGATCCTACTATCCTTACATAATAATAACATGGGATGTAGAGATCCTACTATCCTTCCATAAAAACATGGGATGTAGAGATCCTACTATCCTTCCATAAAAACATGGGATGTAGAGATCCTACTATCCTTCCATAATAATAGCATGGGATGTAGAGATCCTACTATCCTTCCATAATAATAGCATGGTATGGAGAGATCCTACTATCCTTCCATAATAATAACATGGGATGTAGAGATCCTACTATTCTTCCATAATAATAGCATGGTATGGAGAGATCCTACTATCCTTCCATAAAAACATGGGATGTAGAGATCCTACTATCCTTCCATAATAATAGCATGGTATGGAGAGATCCTACTAGCCTTCCATAAAAACATGGGATGTAGAGATCCTACTATCCTTCCATAAAAACATGGGATGTAGAGATCCTACTATCCTTCCATAAAAACATGGGATGTAGAGATCCTACTATCCTTCCATAATAATAGCATGGGATGTAGAGATCCTACTATCCTTCCATAATAATAGCATGGGATGGAGAGATCCTACTATCCTTCCATAATAATAACATGGGATGTAGAGATCCTGCTATCCTTCCATAATAATAACATGGGATGTAGAGATCCTACTATCCTTCCATAATAATAGCATGGGATGGAGAGATCCTACTATCCTTCCATAAAAACATGGGATGTAGAGATCCTACTATCCTTCCATAAAAACATGGGATGTAGAGATCCTACTATCCTTCCATAATAATAACATGGGATGTAGAGATCCTACTATCCTCCCATAATAATATGGGATGTAGAGATACTACTATCCTTCCATAATAATAACATGGGATGTAGAGATCCTACTATCCTCCCAAAATAATAACATGGGATGTAGAGATCCTACTATCCTCCCATAATAATAACATGGGATGTAGAGATCCTACTATCCTCCCATAATAATAACATGGGATGTAGAGATCCTACTATCCTCCCAAAATAATAACATGGGATGTAGAGATCCTGCTATCCTTCCATAATAATAGCATGGGATTTAGAGATCCTACTCTCCTTCCATAATAACATGGGATGTAGAGATCCTACTATCCTCCCATAATAATAACATGGGATTTAGAGATCCTACTCTCCTTCCATAAAAACATGGGATGTAGAGATCCTACTATCCTTCCAAAATAATAACATGGGATGTAGAGATCCTGCTATCCTTCCATAATAATAACATGGGATTTAGAGATCCTACTCTCCTTCCATAATAACATGAGATGTAGAGATCCTACTATCCTCCCATAATAATAACATGGGATGTAGAGATCCTACTCTCCTTCCATAATAACATGGGATGTAGAGATCCTACTATCCTCCCATAATAATAACATGGGATGTAGAGATACTACTATCCTTCCATAAAAACATGGGATGTAGAGATCCTACTATCCTTCCATAATAATAGCATGGGATGTAGAGATCCTACTATCCTTCCATAATAATAACATGGGATGTAGAGATCCTACTATCCTTCCATATTAATAACATGGGATGGAGAGATCCTACTATCCTTCCATAATAACATGGGATGTAGAGATCCTACTATCCTTCCATAATAATAACATGGGATGTAGAGATCCTACTATCCTTCCATAAAAACATGGGATGTAGAGATCCTACTATCCTTCCATAAAAACATGGGATGTAGAGATCCTACTATCCTTCCATAATAATAGCATGGGATGTAGAGATCCTACTATCCTTCCATAATAATAACATGGGATGGAGAGATCCTACTATCCTTCCATAATAATAACATGGGATGTAGAGATCCTACTATTCTTCCATAATAATAGCATGGTATGGAGAGATCCTACTATCCTTCCATAAAAACATGGGATGTAGAGATCCTACTATCCTTCCATAATAATAGCATGGTATGGAGAGATCCTACTAGCCTTCCATAAAAACATGGGATGTAGAGATCCTACTATCCTTCCATAAAAACATGGGATGTAGAGATCCTACTATCCTTCCATAAAAACATGGGATGTAGAGATCCTACTATCCTTCCATAATAATAGCATGGGATGTAGAGATCCTACTATCCTTCCATAATAATAGCATGGTATGGAGAGATCCTACTATCCTTCCATAATAATAACATGGGATGTAGAGATCCTGCTATCCTTCCATAATAATAACATGGGATGTAGAGATCCTACTATCCTTCCATAATAATAGCATGGTATGGAGAGATCCTACTATCCTTCCATAAAAACATGGGATGTAGAGATCCTACTATCCTTCCATAAAAACATGGGATGTAGAGATCCTACTATCCTTCCATAATAATAACATGGGATGTAGAGATCCTACTATCCTTCCCATAATAAAGCACCTATGGGATGTAGAGATACCTACTATCCTTCCATAATAATAAACATGGGATGTAGAGATCCTACTATCCTCCCAAAATAATAACATGGGATGTAGAGATCCTACTATCCTCCCATAATAATAACATGGGATGTAGAGATCCTACTATCCTCCCATAATAATAACATGGGATGTAGAGATCCTACTATCCTCCCAAAATAATAACATGGGATGTAGAGATCCTGCTATCCTTCCATAATAATAGCATGGGATTTAGAGATCCTACTCTCCTTCCATAATAACATGGGATGTAGAGATCCTACTATCCTCCCATAATAATAACATGGGATTTAGAGATCCTACTCTCCTTCCATAAAAACATGGGATGTAGAGATCCTACTATCCTTCCAAAATAATAACATGGGATGTAGAGATCCTGCTATCCTTCCATAATAATAACATGGGATTTAGAGATCCTACTCTCCTTCCATAATAACATGAGATGTAGAGATCCTACTATCCTCCCATAATAATAACATGGGATGTAGAGATCCTACTATCCTTCCATAATAACATGGGATGTAGAGATCCTACTATCCTCCCATAATAATAACATGGGATGTAGAGATCCTACTATCCTTCCATAAAAACATGGGATGTAGAGATCCTACTATCCTTCCATAATAATAGCATGGGATGTAGAGATCCTACTATCCTTCCATAATAATAACATGGGATGTAGAGATCCTACTATCCTTCCATAATAATAACATGGGATGGAGAGATCCTACTATCCTTCCATAATAACATGGGATGTAGAGATCCTACTATCCTTCCATAATAATAACATGGGATGTAGAGATCCTACTATCCTTCCATAAAAACATGGGATGTAGAGATCCTACTATCCTTCCATAAAAACATGGGATGTAGAGATCCTACTATCCTTCCATAAAAACATGGGATGTAGAGATCCTACTATCCTTCCATAATAACATGGGATGGAGAGATCCTACTATCCTTCCATTTAATAACATGGGATGGAGAGATCCTACTATCCTTCCATAATAACATGGGATGGAGAGATCCTACTATCCTTCCATAATAATAGCATGGGATGGAGAGATCCTGCTATCCTTCCATAATAACAGCATGGGATGTAGAGATCCTACTATCCTTCCGTAATAATATCATGGGATGGAGAGATCCTACTATCCTTCCATAATAACATGGGATGTAGAGATCCTACTATCCTTCCATAAAAACATGGGATGTAGAGATCCTACTCTCCTTCCATAATAACATGGGATGTAGAGATCCTACTATCCTCCCATAATAATAACATGGGATGGAGAGATACTACTATCCTTCCATAAAAACATGGGATGTAGAGATCCTACTATCCTTCCATAATAATAGCATGGGTGTAACGGCGTTCGTCTGTTGAATGAAGAAAGTCGGACCGAAATGCAGCGTGCAGGTTACTCATGACTTTAATGAACAGAATAGCGGTACATGAAATAACTGAAATACAAAAACAACAAAACGGAACGTGAAACTAATTACAGCCTATCTGGTGACTAAAACACAGAGACAGGAACAAACACCCACAAAATACAAAGCGAAACTGAGGCTGCCTAAATACGGTTCCCAATCGGAGACAATGATAAGCACCTGACTCTAATTGAGAATCGCCTCAGGCAGCCAAACCTATACCACACCCCTAATCAGCCGCGATCCCAAATAATACAAACCCCAATACGAATACAACATATAAACCCATGTCACACCCTGGCCTACCCAAACATATAACAAAAAAAAAAATACAATGACCAAGGCGTGACAATGGGATGTAGAGATCCTACTATCCTTCCATAATAATAGCATGGGATGTGGAGATCCTACTATCCTTCCATAATAATAGCATGGGATGGAGAGATCCTACTATCCTTCCATAATAATAGCATGGGATGGAGAGATCCTACTATACTCCCATAATAATAGCATGGGATGGAGAGATCCTGCTATCCTTCCATAATAATAGCATGGGATGGAGGGATCCTACTATTCTTCCATAATAATAGCATGGGATGGAGAGATCCTACTATCCCTCCATAATAATAGCATGGGATGTAGAGATCCTACTATCCTTCAATAAAAACATGGGATGTAGAGATCCTACTATCCTTCCATAATAATAACATGGGATGTAGAGATCCTACTATCCTCCCAAAATAATAACATGGGATGTAGAGATCCTACTATCCTCCCATAATAATAACATGGGATGTAGAGATCCTACTATCCTCCCATAATAATAACATGGGATGTAGAGATCCTACTATCCTCCAAAAATAATAACATGGGATGTAGAGATCCTGCTATCCTTCCATAATAATAACATGGGATTTAGAGATCCTACTCTCCTTCCATAATAACATGGGATGTAGAGATCCTACTATCCTCCCATAATAATAACATGGGATTTAGAGATCCTACTCTCCTTCCATAAAAACATGGGATGTAGAGATCCTACTATCCTTCCAAAATAATAACATGGGATGTAGAGATCCTGCTATCCTTCCATAATAATAACATGGGATTTAGAGATCCTACTCTCCTTCCATAATAACATGAGATGTAGAGATCCTACTATCCTCCCATAATAATAACATGGGATGTAGAGATCCTACTCTCCTTCCATAATAACATGGGATGTAGAGATCTACTATCCTCCCAGAATAATAACATGGGATGTAGAGATACTACTATCCTTCCATAAAAACATTGGATGTAGAGATCCTACTATCCTTCCGTATTAATAACATGGGATGTAGAGATCCTACTATCCTTCCATAATAATAACATGGGATGTAGAGATCCTACTATCCTTCCATAATAATAACATGGGATGTAGAGATCCTACTATCCTTCCATAATAATAACATGGGATGTAGAGATCCTACTATCCTCCCATAATAATAACATGGGATGGAGAGATACTACTATCCTTCCATAAAAACATGGGATGTAGAGATCCTACTATCCTTCCATAATAATAGCATGGGTGTAACGGCGTTCGTCTGTTGAATGAAGAAAGTCGGACCGAAATGCAGCGTGTAGGTTACTCATGACTTTAATGAACAGAATAGCGGTACATGAAATAACTGAAATACAAAAACAACAAAACGGAACGTGAAACTAATTACAGCCTATCTGGTGACTAAAACACAGAGACAGGAACAAACACCCACAAAATACAAAGCGAAACTGAGGCTGCCTAAATACGGTTCCCAATCGGAGACAATGATAAGCACCTGACTCTAATTGAGAATCGCCTCAGGCAGCCAAACCTATACCACACCCCTAATCAGCCGCGATCCCAAATAATACAAACCCCAATACGAATACAACATATAAACCCATGTCACACCCTGGCCTACCCAAACATATAACAAAAAAACAAAATACAATGACCAAGGCGTGACAATGGGATGTAGAGATCCTACTATCCTTCCATAATAATAGCATGGGATGTGGAGATCCTACTATCCTTCCATAATAATAGCATGGGATGGAGAGATCCTACTATCCTTCCATAATAATAGCATGGGATGGAGAGATCCTACTATACTCCCATAATAATAGCATGGGATGGAGAGATCCTGCTATCCTTCCATAATAATAGCATGGGATGGAGGGATCCTACTATTCTTCCATAATAATAGCATGGGATGGAGAGATCCTACTATCCCTCCATAATAATAGCATGGGATGTAGAGATCCTACTATCCTTCAATAAAAACATGGGATGTAGAGATCCTACTATCCTTCCATAATAATAACATGGGATGTAGAGATCCTACTATCCTCCCAAAATAATAACATGGGATGTAGAGATCCTACTATCCTCCCATAATAATAACATGGGATGTAGAGATCCTACTATCCTCCCATAATAATAACATGGGATGTAGAGATCCTACTATCCTCCAAAAATAATAACATGGGATGTAGAGATCCTGCTATCCTTCCATAATAATAACATGGGATTTAGAGATCCTACTCTCCTTCCATAATAACATGGGATGTAGAGATCCTACTATCCTCCCATAATAATAACATGGGATTTAGAGATCCTACTCTCCTTCCATAAAAACATGGGATGTAGAGATCCTACTATCCTTCCAAAATAATAACATGGGATGTAGAGATCCTGCTATCCTTCCATAATAATAACATGGGATTTAGAGATCCTACTCTCCTTCCATAATAACATGAGATGTAGAGATCCTACTATCCTCCCATAATAATAGCATGGGATGTAGAGATCCTACTCTCCTTCCATAATAACATGGGATGTAGAGATCTACTATCCTCCCAGAATAATAACATGGGATGTAGAGATACTACTATCCTTCCATAAAAACATGGGATGTAGAGATCCTACTATCCTTCCGTATTAATAACATGGGATGTAGAGATCCTACTATCCTTCCATAATAATAACATGGGATGTAGAGATCCTACTATCCTTCCATAATAATAACATGGGATGTAGAGATCCTACTATCCTTCCATAATAATAACATGGGATGTAGAGATCCTACTATCCTTCCATAAAAACATGGGATGTAGAGATCCTACTATCCTTCCATAAAAACATGGGATGTAGAGATCCTACTATCCTTCCATAAAAACATGGGATGTAGAGATCCTACTATCCTTCCATAATAATAACATGGGATGTAGAGATCCTACTATGCTTCCGTATTAATAACATGGGCTGGAGAGATCCTACTATCCTTCCATAATAACATGGGATGTAGAGATCCTACTATCCTTCCATAATAATAACATGGGATGTAGAGATCCTACTATCCTTCCATAAAAACATGGGATGTAGAGATCCTACTATCCTTCCATAAAAACATGGGATGTAGAGATCCTACTATCCTTCCATAATAATAACATGGGATGTAGAGATCCTGCTATCCTTCCATAATAATAACATGGGATGTAGAGATCCTACTATGCTTCCGTATTAATAACATGGGCTGGAGAGATCCTACTATCCTTCCATAATAACATGGGATGTAGAGATCCTACTATCCTTCCATAATAATAACATGGGATGTAGAGATCCTACTATCCTTCCATAAAAACATGGGATGTAGAGATCCTACTATCCTTCCATAAAAACATGGGATGTAGAGATCCTACTATCCTTCCATAATAATAACATGGGATGTAGAGATCCTGCTATCCTTCCATAATAATAACATGGGATTTAGAGATCCTACTCTCCTTCCATAAAAACATGGGATGTAGAGATCCTACTATCCTTCCATAAAAACATGGGATGTAGAGATCCTACTATCCTCCCATAATAATAACATGGGATGGAGAGATACTACTATCCTTCCATAATAATAGCATGGGTGTAACGGCGTTCGTCTGTTGAATGAAGAAAGTCGGACCGAAATGCAGTGTGCAGGTTACTCATGACTTTAATGAACAGAATAGCGGTACATGAAATAACTGAAATACAAAAACAACAAAACGGAACGTGAAACTAATTACAGCCTATCTGGTGACTAAAACACAGAGACAGGAACAAACACCCACAAAATACAAAGCGAAACTGAGGCTGCCTAAATACGGTTCCCAATCAGAGACAATGATAAGCACCTGACTCTAATTGAGAATCACCTCAGGCAGCCAAACCTATACCACACCCCTAATCAGCCGCGATCCCAAATAATACAAACCCCAATACGAATACAACATATAAACCCATGTCACACCCTGGCCTACCCAAACATATAACAAAAACACAAAATACAATGACCAAGGCGTGACAGAACACCCCCCCTAAGGTGCGGACTCCCGGACGCACCTCAAGAGCATAGGGAGGGTCCGGGTGGGCGTCTGTCCATGGTGGCGGTTCTGGCTCGGGACGTGGACCCCACTCCATAAATGTCCTATTTCCTCCCCTTCGCGTCCTGGGATAATCCACCTTCTCCGCCGACCATGGCCTAATAGTCCTCACCCAGATCCCCACATAACTGAGGGGCAGCTCGGGACAGAGGGGCAGCTCGGGACAGAGGGGCAGCTCGGGACAGAGGGGCATCTCAGGACAGAGGGGCATCTCAGGACAGAGGGGCATCTCAGGATAGAGGGGCAGCCCGGGACAGAGGGGCAGCTCGGGACAGAGGGGCAGCCCGGGACAGAGGGGCAGCCCGGGACAGAGGGGCAGCCCGGGACAGAGGGGCAGCCAGGGACAAAGGGGCAGCCCGGGACAGAGGGGCAGCTCGGGACAGAGGGGCAGCCCGGGACAGAGGGGCAGCCCGGGACAGAGGGGCAGCCCGGGACAGGGGGGCAGCTCAGGACAGAGGGGCAGCTCGGGACCAAAGCAGCCCGGGACAGAGGGGCAGCTCGGGACAGGGGGGCAGCTCGGGACAGAGGGGCAGCTCGGGACCAAAGCAGCCCGGGACTGAGGGGAAGCCCGGTACTGAGGGGAAGCCCGGAACTGAGGGGAAGCCCGGTACTGAGGAGAAGCCCAGTACTGAGAGGAAGCCCAGTACTGAGAGGAAGCCCAGTACTGGGAGGAAGCTCAGGCAGGTAGTAGGCTCCGGTAAATCCTGGCTGGCTGGCAGATCTAGAAGAGACTGGTTGTCGAGCAGATCTGGAAGAGACTGGTTGTCGGGCAGATCTGGGCTGACTGGTGGCACTGGCGGCGCTGGGCGGACTGGCGGAGCTGGGCAGACTGGGAGCACTGGCGGCGCTGGGCAGACTGGGAGCACTGGCCGCGCTGGGCAGACTGGGAGCACTGGCCGCGCTGGGCAGACTGGGAGCACTGGCCGCGCTGGGCCGACTGGGAGCACTGGCCGCGCTGGGCAGACTGGAGAATCCGGCAGCGCAGGAGAGGAGAAAAGCGCTGGCTGCGCTGAACAGGCGAGGCGCACTGGAGGCCTGGTGCGTGGTGCTGGAACTGGTGGTACTGGATCGAGGACACGCACAGGAAGCCTGGTGCGGGGAGCTGCTACCGGAGGACTGGTGTGTAGAGGTGGCTCTGGATAGACCAGACCGTGCAGGCGCACTGGAGCTCTTGAGCACCGAGCCTGCCCAAACTTACCTGGCTCGATGCCCACTCTAGCCCGGCCAATAAGAAGGGCTGGTATGTACCGCACCTGGCTCTGCATCCGCACTGGAAACACCGTGCGCTCCATAGCATAACACGGTGCCTGCCCGGTCTCTCTAGCCCAACGGTGAGCACAGGGAGTTTGCGCAGGTCTCCTACCTGGCATAACTATTCTCCCTTCTAGCCTCCCCCCAATAATTTTTTGGGGCTGCTTTTCCGGCTTACCTACCGCGTCGCCGTGCTGCCTCCTCATACCTGCGCCTCTCCGCTTTAGCCGCTTCTATTTCTTCCTTGGGACGGCGATATTCTCCCGGCTGCGCCCAGGGTCCTTTTCCGTCTAATATCATCTCCCAAGACCAGAAGTCCTTATATTGCTGCTCCTCACACTTAACAGGGAGAGTAGGCTCAGGTCTGACTCCTGACTCAGCCACTCTCTCTCTGCGCTCTCCCCTAATAAATATTTGGGGTTTACTTTCGGTATTCGCTCTGCGTCGCCGTGTTTTCCTTTTCGACTCCATTCGTCTATAGCCCTCTTCGCATTGCTGCAGGGAATCCCAGGCGGGCTCCTGCACTCGCTCTGGGTCGGCCGCCCACCTGTCGATTTCTTCCCACGTCATATACTCCATGCCTCTATCGTCCATAACGTCCTCCTTTAGCTCCTGCCAGTTATCTACGCTGCTCGGTCCGTGAGAGTGGTGGGTGTTTCTGTAATGGCGTTCGTCTGTTGAATGAAGAAAGTCGGACCGAAATGCAGCGTGCAGGTTACTCATGACTTTAATGAACAGAATAGCGGTACATGAAATAACTGAAATACAAAAACAACAAAACGGAACGTGAAACTAATTACAGCCTATCTGGTGACTAAAACACAGAGACAGGAACAAACACCCACAAAATACAAAGCGAAACTGAGGCTGCCTAAATACGGTTCCCAATCGGAGACAATGATAAGCACCTGACTCTAATTGAGAATCGCCTCAGGCAGCCAAACCTATACCACACCCCTAATCAGCCGCGATCCCAAATAATACAAACCCCAATACGAATACAACATATAAACCCATGTCACACCCTGGCCTACCCAAACATATAACAAAAACACAAAATACAATGACCAAGGCGTGACGATGGGATGGAGAGATCCTACTATCCTTCCATAATCATAGCATGGGATTGTCATGTTTTGTCTTATATTGTCTTGTCATTTTGCTTTCCCTTCTGTTCGTTTTCCCCCTGCTGGTCTTTTTAGGTTCGTTCCCTTTTTTCTCTCTCCCTCCCTCTCTCTCTTCTCTCTATCGTTCCGTTCCTGCTCCCAGCTGTTCCTATTCCCCTAATCAATCATCTAATCTTTTCACACCTGTTCCGTATCTTGCCCTCTGATTAGAGTCCCTATTTCTCCCCTTGTCTTCCGTTTCTGTCCTGTCGGATCCTTGTATATTGTTCACCGTGCTGTGTCTTTGTCTCGCCCTGTCGTGTCGTGTTTCCCTCAGATGCTGCGTGTGAGCAGGTGTCTGAGTCTGCTACGGTCGGTGCCTTCCCGAGGCAACCTACAGTTTAGGGTCGAGTCTCCAGTCTGTCCTCGTCACTACGAGTGGAATTAGTTTTTTTATGCTTTGTTTACCGCTCCGATTTGTCTAGGAGTATAGCATATTTCCTTTACTGGAATAAAGACTCTGTTTTCGCCAAGTCGCTTTTGGGTCCTCATTCACCTGCATAACAGAAGGATCCGACCAAAGAATGGACCCAGCGACTACAGACGCTCGTAACACTGCCGTCGAGATCCAAGGAGCCATGCTCGGCAGACACGAGCAGGAATTGTCTGCTGCTCGTCATGCCGTGGAGAACCTGGCCGCTCAGGTTTCCGACCTCTCTGGACAGTTCCAGAGTCTTCGTCTCGTGCCACCTGTTACTTCCTGGTCTGCCGAGCCTCCGGAACCTAGGGTTAATAACCCACCTTGTTACTCCGGGCAGCCCACGGAGTACCGCTCCTTTCTCACCCAGTGTGATATTGTGTTCTCTCTCCAACCCAACACATACTCTAGAGAGAGAGCTCGGGTTGCTTACGTCATATCACTCCTTACTGGCCGGGCTCGAGAGTGGGGCACAGCTATCTGGGAGGCAAGGGCTGATTGTTCTAACAATTACCAGAACTTTAAAGAGGAGATGATTCGGGTTTTTGACCGTTCAGTTTTTGGTAGGGAGGCTTCTAGGGCCCTGGCTTCCCTATGTCAAGGTGATTGATCCATAACGGATTACTCTATAGAGTAGAGCACTCTTGCTGCCTCTAGTGACTGGAACGAGCCGGCGCTGCTCGCTCGTTTTCTGGAGGGACTCCACGCAGTGGTTAAAGATGAGATTCTCTCCCGGGAGGTTCCTTCCAGTGTGGACTCTTTGATTGCTCTCGCCATCCGCATAGAACGACGGGTAGATCTTCGTCACCAAGCTCGTGGAAGAGAGCTCGCGTTAACGGTGTTTCCCTGCTCCGCATCGCAACCATCTCCCTCCTCTGGCTCAGAGACTGAGCCCATGCAGCTGGGAGGTATTCGCATCTCGACTAAGGAGAGGGAACGGAGGATCACCAACCGCCTGTGCCTCTATTGCGGACTTGCTGGACATTTTGTCAATTCATGTCCAGTAAAGCCAGAGCTCATCAGTAAGCGGAGGGCTACTGGTGAGCGCTACTACTCAGGTCTCTCCATCAAGATCCTGTACTACTATGTCAGTCCATCTACGCTGGACCGGTTCGGGTGCTACATGCAGTGCCTTGATAGACTCTGGGGCTGAGGGTTGTTTTATGGACGAAGCATGGGCTCGGAAACATGACATTCCTTTCAGACAGTTAGAGAAGCCTACGCCCATGTTCGCCTTAGATGGTAGTCATCTCCCCAGTATCAGATATGAGACACTACCTTTAACCCTCACAGTATCTGGTAACCACAGTGAGACTATTTCCTTTTTGATTTTTCGTTCACCTTTTACACCTGTTGTTTTGGGTCATCCCTGGCTAGTATGTCATAATCCTTCTATTAATTGGTCTAGTAATTCTATCCTATCCTGGAACGTTTCTTGTCATGTGAAGTGTTTAATGTCTGCTATCCCTCCCGTTTCTTCTGTCCCCACTTCTCAGGAGGAACCTGGCGATTTGACAGGAGTGCCGGAGGAATATCATGATCTGTGCACGGTCTTCAGTCGGTCCCGAGCCAACTCCCTTCCTCCTCACCGGTCGTATGATTGTAGTATTGATCTCCTTCCGGGGACCACTCCTCCTCGGGGTAGACTATACTCTCTGTCGGCTCCCGAACGTAAGGCTCTCGAGGATTATTTGTCTGTGTCTCTTGACGCCGGTACCGTAGTGCCTTCTTCCTCTCCGGCCGGGGCGGGGTTTTTTTTGTTAAGAAGAAGGACGGTACTCTGCGCCCCTGCGTGGATTATCGAGGGCTGAATGACATAACGGTTAAGAATCGTTATCCGCTTCCCCTTATGTCATCAGCCTTCGAGATTCTGCAGGGAGCCAGGTGCTTTACTAAGTTGGACCTTCGTAACGCTTACCATCTCGTGCGCATCAGAGAGGGGGACGAGTGGAAAACGGCGTTTAACACTCCGTTAGGGCATTTTGAGTACCGGGTTCTGCCGTTTGGTCTCGCCAATGCGCCAGCTGTTTTTCAGGCATTAGTTAATGATGTTCTGAGAGACATGCTGAACATCTTTGTTTTTGTCTACCTTGACGATATCCTGATTTTTTCACCGTCACTCGAGATTCATGTTCAGCACGTTCGACGTGTACTCCAGCGCCTTTTAGAGAATTGTCTCTACGTGAAGGCTGAGAAGTGCTCTTTTCATGTCTCCTCCGTTACTTTTCTCGGTTCTGTTATTTCCGCTGAAGGCATTCAGATGGATCCCGCTAAGGTCCAAGCTGTCAGTGAGTGGCCCGTTCCAAGGTCACGTGTCGAGTTGCAGCGCTTTCTAGGTTTCGCTAATTTCTATCGGCGTTTCATTCGTAATTTCGGTCAAGTTGCTGCCCCTCTCACAGCTCTTACTTCTGTCAAGACGTGTTTTAAGTGGTCCGGTTCCGCCCAGGGAGCTTTTGATCTTCTCAAAGAACGTTTTACGTCCGCTCCTATCCTCGTTACTCCTGACGTCACTAGACAATTCATTGTCGAGGTTGACGCTTCAGAGGTAGGCGTGGGAGCCATTCTATCCCAGCGCTTCCAGTCTGACGATAAGGTTCATCCTTGCGCTTATTTTCTCATCGCCTGTCGCCATCGGAACGCAACTATGATGTGGGTAACCGCGAACTGCTCGCCATCTGCTTAGCCCTAGGCGAATGGCGACAGTGGTTGGAGGGGGCGACCGTTCCTTTTGTCGTTTGGACAGACCATAAGAACCTTGAGTACATCCGTTCTGCCAAACGACTTAATGCACGTCAAGCTCGTTGGGCGTTGTTTTTCGCTCGTTTCGAGTTTGTGATTTCTTACCGTCCGGGTAGTAAGAACACCAAGCCTGATGCCTTATCCCGTCTCTTTAGTTCTTCTGTGGCTTCTACTGATCCCGAGGGAATTCTTCCTTATGGGCGTGTTGTCGGGTTGACAGTCTGGGGAATTGAAAGACAGGTTAAGCAAGCACTCACGCACACTGCGTCGCCGCGCGCTTGTCCTAGTAACCTTCTTTTCGTTCCTGTTTCTACTCGTCTGGCTGTTCTTCAGTGGGCTCACTCTGCCAAGTTAGCTGGTCATCCCGGCGTTCGAGGTACTCTTGCTTCTATTCGCCAGCGCTTTTGGTGGCCTACTCAGGAGCGTGACACGCGCCGTTTCGTGGCTGCTTGTTCGGACTGCGCGCAGACTAAGTCAGGTAACTCTCCTCCTGCCGGTCGTCTCAGACCGCTTCCCATTCCTTCTCGACCATGGTCTCACATCGCCTTAGACTTCATTACCGGTCTGCCTTTGTCTGCGGGGAAGACTGTGATTCTTACGGTTGTCGATAGGTTCTCTAAGGCGGCACATTTCATTCCCCTCGCTAAACTTCCTTCCGCTAAGGAGACGGCACAAATCATCATCGAGAATGTGTTCAGAATTCATGGCCTCCCGTTAGACGCCGTTTCAGACAGAGGCCCGCAATTCACGTCACAGTTTTGGAGGGAGTTCTGTCGTTTGATTGGTGCGTCCGTCAGTCTCTCTTCCGGGTTTCATCCCCAGTCTAACGGTCAAGCAGAAAGGGCCAATCAGACGATTGGTCGCATACTACGCAGCCTTTCTTTTAGAAACCTTGCGTCTTGGGCAGAACAGCTCCCCTGGGCAGAATACGCTCACAACTCGCTTCCTTCGTCTGCTACCGGGTTATCTCCGTTTCAGAGTAGTCTGGGTTACCAGCCTCCTCTGTTCTCATCCCAGCTTGCCGAGTCCAGCGTTCCCTCCGTTTGTCCAACGTTGTGAGCGCACCTGGAGGAGGGTGAGGTCTGCACTTTGCCGTTACAGGGCACAGACTGTGAGAGCCGCCAATAAACGTAGGATTAAGAGTCCTAGGTATTGTTGCGGCCAGAGAGTGTGGCTTTCCACTCGCAACCTTCCCCTTACGACAGCTTCTCGTAAGTTGACTCCGCGGTTCATTGGTCCGTTCCGTGTCTCCCAGGTCGTCAATCCTGTCGCTGTGCGACTGCTTCTTCCGCGACATCTTCGTCGCGTCCATCCTGTCTTCCATGTCTCCTGTGTCAAGCCCTTTCTTCGCACCCCCGTTCGTCTTCCCTCCCCCTCCCGTCCTTGTCGAGAGCGCACCTATTTACAAGGTACGTAGGATCATGGACATGCGTTCTCGGGGACGGGGTCACCAATACTTAGTGGATTGGGAGGGTTACGGTCCTGAGGAGAGGAGTTGGGTTCCGTCTCGGGACGTGCTGGACCGTTCGCTGATTGATGATTTCCTCCGTTGCCGCCAGGATTCCTCTCGAGTGCGCCAGGAGGCGCTCGGTGAGTGGGGGGTACTGTCATGTTTTGTCTTATATTGTCTTGTCATTTTGCTTTCCCTTCTGTTCGTTTTCCCCCTGCTGGTCTTTTTAGGTTCGTTCCCTTTTTTCTCTCTCCCTCCCTCTCTCTCTTCTCTCTATCGTTCCGTTCCTGCTCCCAGCTGTTCCTATTCCCCTAATCAATCATCTAATCTTTTCACACCTGTTCCGTATCTTGCCCTCTGATTAGAGTCCCTATTTCTCCCCTTGTCTTCCGTTTCTGTCCTGTCGGATCCTTGTATATTGTTCACCGTGCTGTGTCTTTGTCTCGCCCTGTCGTGTCGTGTTTCCCTCAGATGCTGCGTGTGAGCAGGTGTCTGAGTCTGCTACGGTCGGTGCCTTCCTGAGGCAACCTACAGTTTAGGGTCGAGTCTCCAGTCTGTCCTCGTCACTACGAGTGGAATTAGTTTTTTTATGCTTTGTTTACCGCTCCGATTTGTCTAGGAGTATAGCATATTTCCTTTACTGGAATAAAGACTCTGTTTTCGCCAAGTCGCTTTTGGGTCCTCATTCACCTGCATAACAGGGATGGAGAGATCCTACTATCCTCCCATAATAATAACATGGGATGTAGAGATCCTACTATCCTTCCATAATAATAACATGGGATGGAGAGATCCTACTATCCTTCCATAATAATAGCATGGGATGGAGAGATCCTACTATACTTCCATAATAATAGCATGGGATGGAGAGATCCTGCTATCCTTCCATAATAATAACATGGGATGTAGAGATCCTACTATCCTTCCATAATAACATGGGATGTAGAGATCCTACTATCCCTCCATAATAACATGGGATGTAGAGATCCTAGTATCTCTTCCATAATAATAACATGGGATGTAGAGATCCTACTATCTTTCCATAATAATAACATGGGATGTAGAGATCCTACTATCCTTCCATAATAATAACATGGGATGTAGAGATCCTACTATCTTTCCATAACAGCATGGGATAAATCAGTCATCCATAATACATGGAGTAAGAGTAAATAAGCGTGATGTATGGGAGTTCTAGAGAGGGTTAGGCTGTGCTGAGTGCTTCCTGTCTGACTATGTTACTCTGCTATTTAGCCTAGTCAGCTATCCCCATGACTTCCCTTCCCTCACAGGGGCGTGCATCCAATCAGACAACCCAGAGTCTGTTACTGATTCAGCTGCTTCAGCCGGCTGACTGGTTGTGACTGGACCAGACTAGACTTCTGCCACTTATTACTATGGTATAACCTTAATTATAAACTGGGTGGTTCAAGTCCTGAATTCAGATCGGCTGAAAGCTAAAGTAAATGAGACCGTATAAAACATTTTTTTTACTGTTCTAATTACGTTGGTAACCAGTTTATAATAGCAATAAGCCACCTCTGGAGTTTGTGGATAAGATTGCGTTGTGTCGTGCATAAGGACAGCCCTTAGCCGCAGTATATTGGCCATATACCACACCCCCTCGTGCCTTATTGCTTACGTATACCATGGGTATGACAAAACATTCATTTTTACTGCTCTAATTACGTTGGTAATCAGTTTAAAATAGCTATAAGGGCAATATCTAGCCTCTCCGTGCTGAGTCATGCCTAAGAACAGCCCTTAGCCATGGTATGTTGGCCATTTACCACACCTCCTCTGGCCTTATTGCTTAACTGTACTATTTGGGTGTTCAGTGTGGACACAGGCACATAGTCTAGACATATGTTGGACAAAAGAAGCAGAGTAGCCAATGTTAAATCACCAGCTAGCTGTTCTATTTTGTTCATATGTTGTAAGAGAACAGGGTAAGAGTAATGAGTGTGTAGGTGTCAGTACGCACTGGTATGAGGAACTTCTTGATCTCCTCTAGTGCGTGACCCATCCTGTTGTAGGCCTCTGCAGGGGGAGCGAACACTTCTATGAGGACATGGAGATCCTCGTTCAGGTGCTGATATTTGGCCTCTCCACTCTTCCGTAGCTCTTCCTCCTGGTGGAACAAAAATCAATTAAGTACATTAACAAAGCCCTCTTTAAACCAGAAGTTGTCACAAAGTGTTGCAACTCGGTCTATTATAATGTCACCTCAGTTACTCCTCACAGTTTATATCATCCACACAGGATCACCGAGATGGATCCAGCTAATCTGTTTGACTGGAGTATTGAATTTCATTACGACTGTCAGAGTTAATCAGTTAACTCTAATCTAATTTAAGTTTTAAATTGTGATGAATCTCATTGTCTGAAAGCATTCAAAATACACTGTAAACATCCAAATAAATATACTGTATATAGCTGAAAACAACAATGCTAACCGTTACTTTGGACAAAATCAAGACATCAATTGTCACGAATACCACCGGTCGTCGTCGCCGGTCTATTAGCTGCCAATGTAGGTGACTCCCCTTCTTGTTCGGGTGGCGCTCGGCGGTCGTCATCGCCGGTCTATTAGCTGCCACTGAAGGTGGCTCCCCTTCCTGTTCGGGTGGAGCTCGGCGGGCGTCGACCCCGGTCTATTAGCTGCCACTGAAGGTGGCTCCCCTTCCTGTTCGGGTGGCGCTCGGCGGTCGTCGTCGCCGGTCTATTAGCTGCCACTGAAGGTGGCTCCCCTTCCTGTTCGGGTGGCGCTCGGCGGTCGTCGTCGCCGGTCTATTAGCTGCCACTGAAGGTGGCTCCCCTTCCTGTTCGGGTGGCGCTCGGCGGTCGTCGTCGCCGGTCTATTAGCTGCCACTGAAGGTGGCTCCCTTTCCTGTTCGGGTGGCGCTCGGCGGTCGTCGACGCCGGTCTATTAGCTGCCACTGAAGGTGGCTCCCCTTCCTGTTCGGGTGGTGCTCGGCGGTCGTCGTCACCGGTCTATTAGCTGCCACTGAAGGTTGCTCCCCTTCCTGTTCGGGTGGCGCTCGGCGGTCGTCGACGCCGGTCTATTAGCTGCCACTGAAGGTGGCTCCCCTTCCTGTTCGGGTGGCGCTCGGCGGTCGTCTTCGCCGGTCTATTAGCTGCCACTGAAGGTGGCTCCCTTTCCTGTTCGGGTGGCGCTCGGCGGTCGTCGTCTCCGGTCTATTAGCTGCCACTGAAGGTGGCTCCCTTTCCTGTTCGGGTGGCGCTCGGCGGTCGTCGTCACCGGTCTATTAGCTGCCACTGAAGGTGGCTCCCTTTCCTGCTCGGGTGGCGCTCGGCGGTCGTCGTCACCGGTCTATTAGCTGCCACTGAAGGTGGCGCCCTTTCCTGTTCGGGTGGCGCTCGGCGGTCGTCGTCACCGGTCTATTAGCTGCCACTGAAGGTGGGTCCCTTTCCTGTTCGGGTGGCGCTCGGCGGTCGTCGACGCCGGTCTATTAGCTGCCACTGAAGGTGGCTCCCCTTCCTGTTCGGGTGGCGCTCGGCGGTCGTCGTCGCCGGTCTATTAGCTGCCACTGAAGGTTGCTCCCCTTCCTGTTTGGGTGGCGCTCGGCGGTCGTCGACGCCGGTCTATTAGCTGCCAATGTAGGTGACTCCCCTTCTTGTTCGGGTGGCGCTCGGCGGTCGTCATCGCCGGTCTATTAGCTGCCACTGAAGGTGGCTCCCCTTCCTGTTCGGGTGGCTCGCGGGCGTCGACCCGGTCTGTTAGCTGCCACTGAAGGTGGCTCCCCTTCCTGTTCGGGTGGCGCTCGGCGGTCTCGCCGGTCTATTAGCTGCCACTGAAGGTGGCTCCCCTTCCTGTTCGGGTGGCGCTCGGCGGTCGTCGTCGCCGGTCTATTAGCTGCCACTGAAGGTGGCTCCCCTTCCTGTTCGGGTGGCGCTCGGCGGTCGTCGTCGCCGGTCTATTAGCTGCCACTGAAGGTGGCTCCCTTTCCTGTTCGGGTGGCGCTCGGCGGTCGTCGACGCCGGTCTATTAGCTGCCACTGAAGGTGGCTCCCTTCCTGTTCGGGTGGTGCTCGGCGGTCGTCGTCACCGGTCTATTAGCTGCCACTGAAGGTCCCTTCCTGTTCGGGTGGCGCTCGGCGGTCGTCGACGCCGGTCTATTAGCTGCCACTGAAGGTGGCTCCCTTCCTGTTCGGGTGGCGCTCGGCGGTCGTCTTCGCCGGTCTATTAGCTGCCACTGAAGGTGGCTCCCTTTCCTGTTCGGGTGGCGCTCGGCGGTCGTCGTCTCCGGTCTATTAGCTGCCACTGAAGGTGGCTCCCTTCCTGTTCGGGTGGCGCTCGGCGGTCGTCGTCACCGGTCTATTAGCTGCCACTGAAGGTGGCTCCCCACTGAAGGTGGCGCCCTTTCCTGTTCGGGTGGCGCTCGGCGGTCGTCGTCACCGGTCTATTAGCTGCCACTGAAGGTGGCGTCACGCTCGGCGGTCGTCGTCACCTCCCCTTCCTGTTCGTCTAGCTGCCACTGAAGGTGGCTCCCTTCCTGTTCGGGTGGCGCTCGGCGGTCGTCGACGCCGGTCTATTAGCTGCCACTGAAGGTGGCTCCCCTTCCTGTTCGGGTGGCGCTCGGCGGTCGTCGTCGCCGGTCTATTAGCTGCCACTGAAGGTGGCTCCCCTTCCTGTTCGGGTGGCGCTCGGCGGTCGTCGGTCCGGTCTATTAGCTGCCACTGAAGGTGGCTCCCCTTCCTGTTCGGGTGGCGCACTGCCACTGAAGGTGGCTCCCTTCCTGTTCGGGTGGCGCTCGGCGGTCGTCGTCGCCGGTCTATTAGCTGCCACTGAAGGTGGCTCCCTTCCTGTTCGGGTGGCGCTCGGCGGTCGTCGTCACCGGTCTATTAGCTGCCACTGAAGGTGGCTCCCCTTCCTGTTCGGGTGGCGCTCGGCGGTCGGTCGGTCTATTAGCTGCCACTGAAGGTGGCTCCCTTCCTGTTCGGGTGGCGCTCGGCGGTCGTCGTCACCGGTCTATTAGCTGCCACTGAAGGTGGCTCCCCTTCCTGTTCGGGTGGCGCTCGGCGGTCGTCGTCTATTAGCTGCCACTGGTCTCCCTTCCTGTTTAGCTGCCACTGAAGGTGGCTCCCTTCCTGTTCGGGTGGCGCTCGGCGGTCGTCGTCGCCGGTCTATCCCCTTCCTGTTCGGGTGGCGCTCGCGTCACTCTATTAGCCACTGAAGGTGGCTCCCTTCCTGTTCGGGTGGCGCTCGGCGGTGGCGCTCGTCGCCGGTCTATTAGCTGCCACTGAAGGTGGCTCCCTTCCTGTTCGCCGGTCGGTGGCGCTCGGCGGTCGTCGTCGCCGGTCTATTAGCTGCCACTGAAGGTGGCTCCCCTCCTGTTCGGGTGGCGCTCGGCGGTCGTCGTCGCGGTCTATTAGCTGCCACTGAAGGTGGCTCCCTTCCTGTTCGGGTGGCGCTCGGCGGTCGTCGTCGCGGTCTGTGCTCTGCCACTGAAGGTGGCTCCCTTCCTGTTCGGGTGGCACTCGGCGGTCGTCGTGAAGGTCTATTAGCTGCCACTGAAGGTGGCTCCCTTCCTGTTCGGGTGGCGCTCGCGGTCGTCGTCGCCGGTCTATTAGCTGCCACTGAAGGTGGCTCCCCTTCCTGTTCGTGGCGCTCGGGTGGTCGCCGGTCTATTAGCTGCCACTGAAGGTGGCTCCCTTCCTGTTCGGGTGGCGCTCAGTCTATCTAGCTGCCACTGAAGGTGGCTCCCCTTCCTGTTCGGGTGGCGCTCGGCGGTCGTTCCTGTTCGGGTGGCGCTCGGTCTATTAGCTGCCACTGAAGGTGGCTCCCCTTCCTGTTCGGGTGGCGCTCGGCGGTCGCCAGTCTATTAGCTGTCACCGGTCTATTAGCTGCCACTGAAGGTGGCTCCCCTTCCTGTTCGGGTGGAGCTCGGCGGTCGTCGTCGTCACCGGTCTATTAGCTGCCACTGAAGGTGGCTCCCCTTCCTGTTCGGGTGGGGCCCGGCGGTCGTCGTCGTCGCCAGTCTATTAGCTGCCACTGAAGGTGGCTCCCCTTCCTGTTCGGGTGGAGCTCGGCGGTCGTCGTCGTCGCCAGTCTATTAGCTGCCACCGATCCCTTTTTCCTTTTCGTTTGTTTTTGTCTAATTGTTTTTACCTGTTCCTTGTTGGGGTTTTGGGATGGGTGTTATTTAAGTTCGTTTTGCCCGCTGGTGTATGTGCTGGCTTGTTGGTTGTTACGTTTGGTGATGTATCGTGTTTTGTTTTGGGTTTTCACTGTCCAGTGTTTGTAACTAGGTTTTGGGTTTGTTTAGCGCCAGTGTTTTAGGGCATTCACCCATGTTTTGGACCTGTTACGTTTTGAAGGACATTAAAGCGTTTTTCCGTTCATTTCGCTCACCCGTCGTTACATCAATATTATTGTATGCTTTTTGTATGAATACATCTTAAATTATAGCTCAATTAGAGCAAATTCTGAACTTGTGGTTAATGGTGATTAAACACAGCAAATCCTGTGATTAACTTTACATTTTTTATTGTTTGACAACCACAATATTGATTAGACCTCTAATGCCACAAAGGAGTGCAACATTGTATACTGTACATGTAATACATACTACAGTATGGTGTAAATAGGGGATATATGCCAACATAGATCCCAATGGGCCATCTCATCCAGACAGAAACAGGCCAATATATTAATTAGGGCCAAACCCTAAGTAAAACTACAGCACAGACAACAATATGAGGTTTATAGACACCCCAGTTTCCTCATCTGAACAAAACCCTGCTCTTCTCTAGTGATGTTCCTCTACTCTGCTAGCTACTGAGAACTTCCTTCTCCCTCCTCCACTGGAATCATGCAATGCACACACACACACACACACACACACACACACACACACACACACACACACACACACACACACACACACACACACACACACACACACACACACACACACACACACACACACACACACACACACACACACACACACACACACACACACACACACACACACACACACACACACACACGCACACACACTCACACACATTTCTCTCCTCTAGAAGCACCATGCAAGGCAGAGAGTCTGATGTGATGTCATTTAATTATAAATAACCAGGTTTTAAGAGAGCCTGTGGTATGTTAATGAGATGCAAATTTCTCTCATAAATCTGTGTTTTACGAGGAAGCGGCTCCTCTGTGTATACTGTCTGGAGTACCTCTACTGATGGAGCTGCCAGCGTGTGAGTGTGTGTGAGTGTGAGTGTGAGTGTGAGTGTGAGTGTGAGTGTGAGTGTGAGTGTGAGTGGCGTGAGTGTGTGGCCCCTCACATAGCTTAGATAAGAGACATGAATCACACACACACACACACACACACACACACACACACACACACACACACACACACACACACACACACACACACACACACACACACACACACACACACACACACACACACACACACACACACACACACACACACACACACACACACACACACACACACACACACACACACACACACACACTCTACCTATAGGTGCCCAGCAGCCCATGGCAGGAGATTACAGCTGTCACCTCCTCCTCTTGTTGATATTCCTCATAGAGAATCTGTTTATGTTCCTCACTGTAACTCTGGTTATCAAACAGACATTCTCTTCCCAAAAACAGAGGCACAAAGAAGCACAAAGCCTGAGACAACAGCGTGAGAGTCCATAGGAACTACATAGGAAAGAAAGTTTGGCTCAGAGAATGACATGTTTGAGGGCTGTTAGTTGTTGCAGTTGATGCCTTGCTATGCATCCTGAATGACAGCAGGACGACACGACAGCAACAACATGGATACCGTGTATTGTGATGACTTCTTACAGACTGAGAGGTCTGACAGAGGACAAGGAAGTCAACAACTAGATGTAATTTCATCATCCATTTTAAGCTCCACTAGCCTTTGTTTCCATAACACCAACCATGAACCCAGAAGCATACGCCTCCCTTAACATCACCCAGCCCAAGGAATGTACAATAAAGCAACTTTCAGGACAGAGACTCTGAATGCTTCTATGTCGTATTGGCTATAGGAGTCTATGGCGACAATGCTGGGATGTCAGAGGTGCCATCAGCTCCGCACTCAAAAGCAGAGGAGGAGAAGGGAGAAGCCTGATGCAGCCTGTTGCAGTGGTGTCCTTCCTGTGATCCTTTCATTGATACTCCTCTGTGTAACTGACCATGACAATCTTGGCCAAATATTGGAGGAATTCTATGAGAGTTATATGTATTGCAATAAGGCATACACTGAGGCTGAGCTTTTACCCACCTCCAACTGGCTTACAAGAAGGTACTGTAGCTATAAGAACACAGCTGTATCCATACAATTAGAATTTGGTGCGAGAATTGCGCCTTGTCATCCTAGAAAACGTCTTGCATAATACAGGCCTCTCACTGCAAAACGAACTCTGAAGCAAACAGCCCAACACGAGCTTTTCAGGACGGATGACTTGTCTGAAAAGTAAGGTGCATGAAGTATCTGGAGCAAGCTGTCAATGATAGATCACAAATCTCCCTGGTAAAGTAATGGAGGAGGTGTGTGAAGCATGCCAAGCTGCGTGTGTGTGTGTGTGTGTGTGTGTGTGCGTGCGTGCGTGCGTGCGCGTGCGTGCATGCACGTGCGTGCGCGTGCGTGCGTGTGCGTGCGTGCGTGGAAGCTTGCTGAGTCTGCTGAGGTCAGCACATCCCCATGACAGATCTGTTCAGCAGGTGTTCCAGAGTTGTGCCGTCAGAGAGAATCGATCACAACAATCTAACAGAACGGTGCTGTGTGGTACTGAAGATCATCGATGTCACATATCACCCATGATGACAAACTGACTGACGGAGAAAGACTGCCACAGACACAACGAGACAGAACACATCCTCAATAACTCAGCTGGTTATTGATGCCTTTCCACTGAGGGTGTCTGCCTCAATTTACCTGACACAAACAACAGAGAAGTAGAGAGACAGAGGGAGCGCGAGAGAGGGGACTTGGCTGTTACAGAGAGGTAGAGAGGGGGAATGGGATTGGGCTGTTTTCAGATAGAGAGGGAGCGAAGGGGAGGGGACTTGTCTTTTACTAGATAGAGAGGGAGAGATAGAAATGTTTGACTGTTAGAGAGAGGGAGAGAATGACTTGGCTGTTACCTTCTCTTTGTCTCTCATTGATCCTTTCCCCAGAATGGACATCTTAGTGAGCGTGTCTTCCTGCAGTCTCTTTAGTGAGTTCCCGCGTGGACCCAGCAGTTTGCCCACAAAGTTAAACTAAAACAGAAACACAAGCAGAGAAGCTCAATGAGTATCTGTGCAGATGAGATAAAGACAAAACATTTGTATGTCAATCAAATGGTGGCTCCAACAGTTTGCTTTTAATTCAATTTAAACAAGAATTGTTGACATGAGAACTATCTTCCTAGTAGCAGGTGTGCATCCCAAATGGCACTCTATTCCATATATAGTGCACTACTCTTGACCAGGGCCCATAGGGTCAAATGTAATTCTCTATATGGGAAAAATTTTTGTTTTTTTACTTTACAAAAAAGATTGCAGTCTTGAAATTGAAGTAAAAGTGCAGTAATTGCAGTCGACTGTGATTTTTGGACGCAGTAATTGCAGAATAACTACAGTATACTGCAGTTTAACTGCATTTATACTGCACTGTAAAAACAAACCTGTGTTATATTTAGATGGAGTTATACTGCACTCTGACTGCATTCTTTCTGCCTTTGACAGCTAACAAACATAATCCAAACAATTATAACAGCATTATGTGAAATGAGAAGGCTCAGCATTTGACAGGTCACGTTCAAATAGTACATAATATTTTCAACATATCAAGTTTCATACAATACCACAGTTTGCCTTTATATGTCAATGTCATCCTGTCACGACTTCCGCCGAGGTTGGCTCTCCTGCCCGTTCAGGCTGTGCTCGGCGGTCGTCGTCACCGTCCTATTAGCCACTACCGATCCCTTTTCGGTTATCTGTTGGTTTTGTCTGATTGTTTTCACCTGTGTGTTAGTTTATTAGTATCTGTATAATATGTAGGTTGTCCCGCCCTTGTTTTGTGCGGGATTGTTTGTTTTTGTCATTTCGTTTCGGCTGTCGGTGTTTTTGTGTTTTATTTCTCCGGTTGGTCTGTTATTTCCTGTTTTGGATATTTTTCACCCTGTTTGTATTTTGGGTTGTCCGTGTTTATTGTTGTTCACCGGAGAATAAACCTCTATTCACTATTTGCTCTCTGCGCCTGATTCCACCCACCTTGACTAGTCGTGACAGAATCCCGTAAAAAACAAGGGCGGGACAACCTACATATTATACAGATACTAATTAACTAACACACAGGTGAAAACAATCAGACAAAACCAACAGATAACCGAAAAGGGATCGGTAGTGGCTAATAGGACGGTGACGACGACCGCCGAGCACAGCCTGAACGGGCAGGAGAGCCAACCTCGGCGGAAGTCGTGACACATCCCTGTTTAAATGCTCTGCAAAAGTCACATAGAGTGCCCTTGCTATTTTCATATGGCTGTTGAATGTTGAGTGACAATGTTAAAGGTCATGCAAAGACCAAAACAGAGAGAGTAGATGGACACAAAAAAAGAGAGGAGGGAGAGAGAAAAGAGAGAGAAAGAGCAAAGTGAGAGAGAGAGAACAGAGAATGAAAGCAGAGAGGAAAGAGAGGGGGAGGAAAGAGAGAGAAAGAGAGCAAAGAAAGAGGAAAGAGAGAGAGAGAGAGAGAGAAAGAGAGAGCGCAGGGAGAGAGTGCAGGGAGAGAGATAAAGCATTGCGAGAGTGCAGGGAGAGAGAGATAAAGTAAGGTGAGAGTGCAGGGAGAGAGAGATAAAGCATGGCGAGAGTGCAGGGAGAGATAGATAAAGCAAGGTGAGAGTGCAGGGAGAGAGAGATAAAGCATGGTGAGAGTGCAGGGAGAGAGAGATAAAGCAAGGCGAGAGTGCAGGGAGAGAGAGATAAAGCATGGTGAGAGTGCAGGGAGAGAGAAATAAAGCAAGGTGAGAGTGCAGGGAGAGAGAGATAAAGCAGGGAGAGAGTGCAGGGAGAGAGAGATAAAGCAGGGAGAGAGTGCAGGGAGAGAGAGATAAAGCAAGGTGAGAGTGCAGGGAGAGAGAGATAAAGCAAGGTGAGAGTGCAGGGAGAGAGAGATAAAGCAGGGAGAGAGTGTAGGGAGAGAGAGATAAAGCAGGGAGAGAGGGAGATAGAGGATACAGAGTACAGAGCTTGTTCTCTTCTGCTCACCATCTCTCTCTCCATTTAACGCTGAGTTATACAGTTGTCTCCAACATCTCTATGGGTCATTAATTAGTGGACAGGATGGAAAAAACTGCCCTATTTTGTTCTACGCCTTACCTATGTCTCCTGCCTGTTATTCTCTCAAAACAGTAACTGTAATTGCCATGGTCATTAACTGTATTTGCCTTGGTCATTAACTGTATTTGCCATGGTCATTAACTGTAATTGCCATGGTCATTAATTGTCATTGCCATGGTCATTAACTGTCATTGCCATTGTCATTAACTATCATTGCCATAGTCATTAACTGTCATTGCCATTGTCATTAACTATCATTGCCATTGTCATTAACTATCATTGCCATAGTCATTAACTATCATTGCCATAGTCATTAACTGTCATTGCCATAGTCATTAACTATCATTGCCATAGTCATTAACTGTCATTGCCATTGTCATTAACTATCATTGCCATTGTCATTAACTATCATTGCCATAGTCATTAACTGTCATTGCCATTGTCATTGACTGTCATTGCCTTGGTCAGTAACTGTCACTGTCATGGTCAGCAACTGTCATTGCCATTGTCATTAACTATCATTGCCATAGTCATTAACTGTCATTGCCATAGTCATTAACTATCATTGCCATAGTCATTAACTATCATTGCCATAGTCATTAACTGTCATTGCCATTGTCATTAACTATCATTGCCATAGTCATTAACTGTCATTGCCATTGTCATTAACTATCATTGCCATAGTCATTAACTGTCATTGCCATTGTCATTAACTATCATTGCCATAGTCATTAACTGTCATTGCCATTGTCATTAACTATCATTGCCATAGTCATTAACTGTCATTGCCATTGTCATTAACTATCATTGCCATAGTCATTAACTATCATTGCCATAGTCATTAACTGTCATTGCCATAGTCATTAACTATCATTGCCATAGTCATTAACTGTCATTGCCATTGTCATTAACTATCATTGCCATGGTCATTAACTATCATTGCCATTGTCATTAACTATCATTGCCATAGTCATTAACTATCATTGCCATAGTCATTAACTGTCATTGCCATAGTCATTAACTATCATTGCCATAGTCATTAACTGTCATTGCCATTGTCATTAACTATCATTGCCATTGTCATTAACTATCATTGCCATAGTCATTAACTGTCATTGCCATTGTCATTAACTATCATTGCCATAGTCATTAACTGTCATTGCCATAGTCATTAACTATCATTGCCATAGTCATTAACTGTCATTGCCATTGTCATTAACTATCATTGCCATAGTCATTAACTATCATTGCCATTGTCATTAACTATCATTGCCATAGTCATTAACTATCATTGCCATAGTCATTAACTATCATTGCCATAGTCATTAACTATCATTGCCATAGTCATTAACTATCATTGCCATTGTCATTAACTATCATTGCCATAGTCATTAACTATCATTGCCATAGTCATTAACTGTCATTGCCATTGTCATTAACTATCATTGCCATTGTCATTAACTATCATTGCCATAGTCATTAACTATCATTGCCATAGTCATTAACTATCATTGCCATTGTCATTAACTATCATTGCCATAGTCATTAACTATCATTGCCATAGTCATTAACTGTCATTGCCATTGTCATTAACTATCATTGCCATTGTCATTAACTATCATTGCCATTGTCATTAACTATCATTGCCATAGTCATTAACTATCATTGCCATAGTCATTAACTATCATTGCCATTGCCATAGTCATTAACTATCATTGCCATAGTCATTAACTATCATTGCCATTGTCATTAACTATCATTGCCATTGTCATTAACTGTCATTGCCATAGTCATTAACTATCATTGCCATAGTCATTAACTATCATTGCCATAGTCATTAACTATCATTGCCATAGTCATTAACTATCATTGCCATAGTCATTAACTATCATTGCATTGCCATCATTGCCATTGTCATTAACTATCATTGCCATAGTCATTAACTATCATTGCCATAGTCATTAACTATCATTGCCATAGTCATTAACTATCATTGCCATAGTCATTAACTGTCATTGCCATTGTCATTAACTATCATTGCCATTGTCATTAACTATCATTGCCATAGTCATTAACTGTCATTGCCATTGTCATTAACTATCATTGCCATTGTCATTAACTATCATTGCCATAGTCATTAACTGTCATTGCCATTGTCATTAACTATCATTGCCATTGTCATTAACTATCATTGCCATAGTCATTAACTGTCATTGCCATAGTCATTAACTATCATTGCCATAGTCATTAACTATCATTGCCATAGTCATTAACTATCATTGCCATAGTCATTAACTATCATTGCCATTGTCATTAACTATCATTGCCATAGTCATTAACTGTCATTGCCATTGTCATTAACTATCATTGCCATAGTCATTAACTATCATTGCCATTGTCATTAACTATCATTGCCATAGTCATTAACTATCATTGCCATAGTCATTAACTATCCTTGCCATGGTCATTAACTGTCATTGCCATTGTCATTAACTATCATTGCCATAGTCATTAACTATCATTGCCATAGTCATTAACTATCATTGCCATAGTCATTAACTATCATTGCCATAGTCATTAACTATCATTGCCATTGTCATTAACTATCATTGCCATAGTCATTAACTATCATTGCCATTGTCATTAACTATCATTGCCATTGTCATTAACTATCATTGCCATAGTCATTAACTATCATTGCCATTGTCATTAACTATCATTGCCATAGTCATTAACTATCATTGCCATTGTCATTAACTATCATTGCCATAGTCATTAACTATCATTGCCATTGTCATTAACTATCATTGCCATTGTCATTAACTATCATTGCCATAGTCATTAACTATCATTGCCATTGTCATTAACTATCATTGCCATGGTCATTAACTATCATTGCCATAGTCATTAACTGTCATTGCCATTGTCATTAACTATCATTGCCATAGTCATTAACTGTCATTGCCATAGTCATTAACTATCATTGCCATAGTCATTAACTGTCATTGCCATTGTCATTAACTATCATTGCCATAGTCATTAACTGTCATTGCCATAGTCATTAACTATCATTGCCATAGTCATTAACTGTCATTGCCATTGTCATTAACTATCATTGCCATAGTCATTAACTATCATTGCCATTGTCATTAACTATCATTGCCATAGTCATTAACTGTCATTGCCATTGTCATTAACTATCATTGCCATAGTCATTAACTATCATTGCCATAGTCATTAACTATCATTGCCATAGTCATTAACTATCATTGCCATAGTCATTAACTGTCATTGCCATGGTCATTAACTGTATTTGCCATGGTCATTAATTGTCATTGCCTTGGTCATTAACTATCCTTGCCATGGTCATTGACTGTCATTGCCTTGGTCAGTAACTGTCATTTTCATGGTCAGTGGCAGGCAGTGCACTCAGGTGAACTCAGGCCATATGGCTGTATATTGTCAGTTTCACTACTGTGCTCGTATCCAGGCCTGCATATATGCTAACACCAGTTAAATTCCACTCATTACTTTTGTACACAGGGTGATGTCTACAGATGCTGAGGCTACATAAAAGGTGCCAAAGGTATCTGAAAGTCCATTATGTTGACAAATAGCCAGGTTTACATCCGTCTGAGTGTGAACAGGTGTGAAAGTTTGCACCTGTTATATTCAGGGTGGAACACATCCTGTAATGTAAACAACGGGGAAATTACTTAGACGTTTCATGTTTTTAGTTTGATGTTTTTTTCGTTCCCTAAAATTGGTCATTTTATTAAGACAAATAACAGGAGGCATGACAGTCAGTCAGTCAGACAGACAGCATATCACGTGCTGTTTTGGTGCTGTGCTGTGGGATGCTGTTGGTTTGGTGCTTTTTTAAAGCCTAGTTATTTACAGACAGATCAAAGATATTTGCCTTGGATCTGATCTGTTTAATGCCTCTAAATGTCAGAGATAAACTTCATCTGGACATTAAACACCACCCTGTCTTTATATTTACTCATGCAAACAAAAGCCTCTCTAACCCACATTCCACAGTACAGTACTAGCCTGGTAGAATCAGCCAGATTGCTGTGTTCGTCATTCTGTTTTACTAGACATATCAGTCTTTCTTCAATGGGTGTTTGGAATAAGTAAAAAACTGGGCTGCATCCCAAATGGCACCCATCTTCCCTTTATAGTGCACTACCTTTGAAAGTAGTGCACTCTAAAGGGAATAGGATGTAATGGGATGCAGCCATTGTCTGACTGGGGCCTGTGGTCATTTACTGCTTTTAATATCTCTAATCCATTTCCCCCAACAACAGCAGTAATCTGAACCCAGTCCAGAACTGCTGCGACTGTACTGCCTGGCACCGATAGTGACGGCCCACATGAGAGCTGAACAGTCTCTTCTTAATCATGTGTTGGCAAGAACCACTTTGCTTTGATTATGGTTACACACACACACACACACACACACACACACACACACACACACACACACACACACACACACACACACACACACACACACACACACACACACACACACACACACACACACACACACACACACACACTAGGACCACACTATACACTCTTAGAAAAAAAGGTGTTATCTAGGATCTAAAAGGGTTCTTCGGCTGTCCCCATGGCTGACAGAGGAGCCGTGGTGCAGAGTGGTCATCCTAACAGCAACAATAACCAAAACCACAGCATTTTCAACCGCACATCTTAGAGTTGGCAGGGGATGGAGAAAGCAGGTGGAGAGATGAAGGGTTCTGTGATGATTAAAAAGTCAGAGGACACCAACCAGTAGGAACGAATCTATGATTAATCACAGCTACCCAGGGGGGTAGGGCGGACCAACATCTAACATCTTTTCATCATTTCCTGAATGCATTACTGTACTGCTAGCCTGCACTGTGCTGGAGAGGAGGAGAGGAGGTGTGTGTGTATGTATGTATGTATGTGTGTATTGCGCTGTGAGACGAGAGGAGAGGTGTGTTCAGAGAAAAGCCAGCATGCAGCGATTTTGCTGAAGACAGCAGGACAGACAGAGCCAACAGCAGAAGAATAAATCACTACTGCCATTGCTGAGGAGCGGAGAGACCCAGACACACAGAGAGACACAGAGGAGCGGAGAGGCACAGAGACACACAGAGACAGACAGGAGAGAGGAGAGACAGACACAAAGAGACAGAGACGCAGAGAAACACAGAGACACAGACACAGTGAGACACAGAGGATAGAAGAGACGGACACACAGAGACACATACATACAGAGAGCCACAGAGGATAGAAGAGACACAGAGACACACAGAGAGACACAGAGGAGAGGAGAGCCACAGAGACACACAGAGACAGACAGGAGAGAGGAGAGACAGACACAAAGAGACAGAGACACAGACACAGTGAGACACAGAGGATAGAAGAGACAGACACACAGAGACACATACACACAGAGAGCCACAGAGGATAGAGGAGACACAGAGACACACAGAGACACAGACACACAGAGAGACACAGAGGAGAGTAGAAACACAGAGACAGACACAGAAACACAAAGGAGAAGAGAGACACATACACAGAGGCACAGAGGAGAGATAGACACAAAGAGACAGAGACACACAGAGACATAGAGACACAGGGGAGAGAGGAGAGATAGATACACAGCCTAAACTGGAAATTAACACCTTTCTAATGGACTTGGGTGATAACACAAATATTTATGATGGGTGCACGTACAGTGACTTCAGAAAGTATTCATACCCCTTGACTTGTGTCATATTTTGTTGTGTTACAGACAGAATGTCTTTCTCTCTTTTTTCTCTTTTTTAAAACATTTTTCTCACCGATCTACACACAATACCCCATAATGACAAATTGAAAACATGTTTTTTGTAAATTGTTGCACATTTGTTTAACAGTGAAACACATAAATATCTTATTTACATATGTATTCACACCCGTGTCAGTACTTTGAAGTAGTACTTTAGCAATGACTACAGCTGTGTCTTTTGGGGTAAGTCTCTAAGAGCTTTGCATGCCTGGATTGTACAATATTTGTCCATTTTTCTTCAAAAAATTCTTCAAGCTCTGTCAAGTAGATTGTTGATCATTGCTAGACAGCCATTTTCAGGTCTTGCCATAAGCCACAAGCCAATTCAAGTCATAACTGTAGCTAGGCCACTCAGGAACATCCTAAAAACTCCCTAGACAAGCATACTACCCATAACATGATGCAGCCACCACCATGCTTGAACATTTGAAGAGTGATACTCAGTGATGTGTTGTGTTGGATTTGCCACAAACATAACACAGGACAAAAGTACACTTCTTGGACACTTTTCTTTGCAGTATTACCTTAGTGCCTTGTTGCAAACAGGATGCATGTTTTGGATCATTTTTTATTATACCTTCTTTTCACTCTGTAATTTAGGTTAGTATTCTGGCATAACTACAATGTTGATCCATCCTCAGTTTTCTCCTATCACAACCATTAAACTCTGTAACTGATTTAAAATCACCATTGGCCTCATTGCGAAATCAATGAGAGATTTCCTTCCTCTCCGGCAACTGAGTTAGGAAGGACGCCTGTATCTTTGTGGTGACTGGGTGTATTGATACAGCATCCAAAGCCAAATTAATATCTACACCATGCTCAAAGGGATATTCAGCATTTGCTTTTTTATTTTTACACATCTCCCAATCGGTGCTCTTCTTTGTGAGGCGTTGAACAACCTCCCGGGTCTGTGTGGTTGAATCTGTGCTCAAAATTAATTACGGGACCTTGCAGATAATTGTATGTGTGGGGTACAGTCATTCAAAAACAATGTTAACCACTATAATTGAACACGGAATGAGTCCATGCAACTTATTATGCAACTTGTTAAGGACATTTGTCGTTCTGAACTTCTTTAGGAATGCTATAACAAAGGTGTTGAATACTTAATGACTCAAGACATTTCAGCATTGATTTTTTATAATTAATTTCTCCAATGTTCTACACACAAAATTCCACTTTGACTTTATGAGGTATTGTCTGTAAATCAGTGACACAAAATCTCAATTTAATCCATTTTAAATTCAGTCTGTAACGCTACAAAATGTTGAAAAAGTAAAGGGGTGTGAAAAATGTACGGCCATGAAAAACAGGACAGTATTTCATGGCTAATGGTGTGGTGTTTCGTTGTTGAGAGATTGATTTATACCACTTACACAGTGAATGCGCAAACAAAGTACACTGAGTGTACAAAACATTAGGAACACCCTAATATTGAGTTTCTCTCAAAACAGCTTCAATTCGTCTGGGTATGGACTCGACAAGGTGTCGAAAGCATTCCACAGGGATGACTCCAATGCTTCCCACAGTCGTGTGAATTTGGCTGGATGAACCCATTCTTGATACACATAGAAACTGTTGAGCGTGAAAAACCCGGCAGCATTGCCGTTCTTGACAGACTATATTCGGTGGGCCTGGTACCTACTACCATACCCCGCTCAAAGGCACTTAAATATTTTGTCTTGCTCATTCACCCTCTTAATGGCACACATACACAATCTATGTCTCAATTATATAAAGACATAGAAGTACTTCTGTAACCTGCCTCCTCCCCTTCATTTACACTGATTAAAGTGGATTTAACAAGACATCAATAAGGGATCATAGCTTTCACCTGGATTCAGCTGGTCAGTCAAAAGTAGTACACTATATGGAATAGGGTGCCGTTCTAGATGCACCCATGGGCTGACTAATGGGCCTCCATACTTTACATCATCTTCCTCCTGAGGCACACTATTCTGTTTATTTACATATTTTTGTTGAGTTATTTCTTTATACGTCTCAGAACTGGCTCAAAAGTATTTATTTTTATTTTGAGCTTTGATTGTTTATCATGTACACGATACAAGCAAAGATCTCTTGCAATTTTTAGAACACTGCAACCAGTCTGCTCTATATACACTCAGGATGACTATTGACTCTCAGTGGGTATTTATGAATATGTACAGTACAGTACCCTCCTTGCTTTCTGAACACACTAGTCATCTTTTTAGTTCCTCATAAACCAATGCATTATTATTTTTCATAAAAAGTAAACCCTATTTCATAGGACAGTTGATTATGAAGAGATATTGTTAACCAGACGAGACCCTTTGATTTCTTCTTTCATCTGTAGAGTAAAAGCATCATAGACGCTAGCAGCCCTTAACAATGCATGGGGATGATACACTGTAGCATAGCGCAAAGATATCAAGGTACTGTATACACGGAGTACACCAAACATTAAGAACACCTTCTTAATATTGAGATGCACCCCTTCCCCCGTTTGTCCCCAGAACCACCACAATTGTGGAAAAAACAACTGTAGCAGCGTTGCAGTTCTTGACACAAACCGGTGCGCCTGGCACCTACTACCATACCACTTTCAAAGGCACCGAAATATTTTGTCTTGCCCATTCACCCTCTGAATGGCACACATACACAATCCCCGTCTCAATTGTCTGAAGGCTTAAAAATCCTTCTTTAACCTGACTCTTCCCCTTCATTTACAAGGGATCATAGCTTTTACCTGGTCAATCTATGTCATGGAAAGAGCAGGTGTTCTTAATGTTTTGTACAGTCAGTGTATAAACAAATGCAATGAAATTGTTTATTTTACAGTTAGCCTATTCCATTTTCACATGATCCCAGATCACTCTAAAATATATTTCCCTATAAATTCTAACCATAGTCTTCTCAAAGGATGACTATGGAGGTATTGCAGAACAATATGTCATGCTGTTTTACATACTGTAGCGCGAGGGGTGGATTGGTCATCCGGCAAATCTGGCAAATGCCAGATGGGCTGGACAATTATTTAATTTGGCAGCCTGTGGGCCTGTTAAGACGTATTTAATTTTTTTACCATGTTTTTCTTTGCTTTGTCCTTTTGTGTTGTAACCCCTACAGGTGCAATAGCCATGTCAATTTACACACTTAGTTTATACCGCATGTACCCGTAGGCATGCAGAGAAATTATCATACTGATCACACAGGATTTGGTAATATTAAAATACACTGCTCAAAAAAAGAAAGGGAACACTAAAATAACACATCCTCGATCTGAATGAATGAAATATTCTTATTAATTACTTTTTTCTTTACATAGTTGAATGTGCTGACAACAAAATCACACAAAAATGATCAATGGAAATCAAATTGATCAACCCATGGAGGTCTAGATTTGGAGTCACACTCAAAATTAAAGTGGAAAACCACACTACAGGCTGACCCAACTTTGATGTAATGTCCTTAAAACGAGTCAAAATGAGGCTCAGTAGTGTGTGTGGCCTCCACGTGCCTGTATGACCTCCCTACAATACCTGGGCATGCTCCTGATGAGGTGGCGGCATGATGTCCCAGATGTACTCAATTGGATTCAGGTCTGGGGAACGGGCGGGCCAGTCCATAGCATCAATGCCTTCCTCTTGCAGGAACTGCTGACACACTCCAGCCACATGAGGTCTAGCATTGTCTTGCATTAGGAGGAACCCAGGGCCAACCACACCAGCATATGGTCTCACAAGGGGTCTGAGGATCTCATCTCGGTACCTAATGGCAGTCAGGCTACCTCTGGCGAGCACATGGAGGGCTGTGCGGCCCCCCAAAGAAATGCCACCCCACACCATGACTGACCCACTGCCAAACCGGTCATGCTGGAGGATGTTGCAGGCAGCAGAACGTTCTCCAGGGCGTCTCCAGACTCTGTCACGTCCGTCACATGTGCTCAGTGTGAACCTGCTTTCATCTGTGAAGAGCACAGGGTGCCAGTGGCGAATTTGCCAATCTTGGTGTTCTCTGACAAATGCCAAACGTCCTACACGGTGTTGGGCTGTAAGCACAACCCCCACCTGTGGACTTCGGGCCCTCATACCACCCTCATGGAGTCTGTTTCTGACCGTTTGAGCAGACACATGCACATTTGTGGCCTGCTGGAGGTCATTTTGCAGGGCTCTGGCAGTGCTCCTCCTGTTCCTCCTTGCACAAAGGCGGAGGTAGCGGTCCTGCTGCGGGTTTGTTGCCCTCCTACGGCCTCCACCACATCTCCTGATGTACTGGCCTGTCTCCTGGTAGCGCCTCCATGCTCTGGACACTACGCTGACAGACACAGCAAACCTTCTTGCCACATCTCGCATTGATTTGCCATCCTGGATGAGCTGCACTACCTGAGCCAGTTGTGTGGGTTGTAGACTCCGTCTCATGCTACCACTAGAGGGAAAGCACCGCCAGCATTCAAAAGTGACCAAAACATCAGCCAGGAAGCATAGGAACTGAGAAGTGGTCTGTGGTCCCCACCTGCAGAACCACTCCTTTATTGGGGGTGTCTTGCTAAATGCCTATAATTTCCACCTGTTTTCTATTCCATTTGCACAACAGCATGTGACATTTATTGTCAATCAGTGTTGCTTCCTAAGTGGACAGTTTGATTTCACAGAAGTGTGATTGACTTAGAGTTACATTGTGTTGTTTAAGTGTTCCCTTTATTTTATTGAGCAGTGTAGATAAGAGAAACAAAAAGAGGTGAGCCTACACCCCCAACCCCCTATTCCAGTCCACCACAGCCCAACATTTCTCAGTTTCTGTTGTCCTAGATTCAGCGGGAAGCTGGTTCCACCATTGGGGTGCCAGGGCATAGACGATCTTAGACTGGGCTGAGCGTAGGGGTGGGAGGGCCAAGAGAACTGAGGTGGCAGAATGGAGTGGGGTGTAGGGTTTGAGCATAGCCTGAAGCATAGCCTGAAGGTAGGAAGGGGCAGTTCCTCTTGCTGTTCCGTAGGTTAGCACCATGGTCTTGTAGTGGATGCGAGCTTCGACTGGAAGCCAGTGGAGTGTGCAGAGAAATGGGTTGACATCAGAGAACTTGGGAAGAACACCAGACGGGCTGCGGGATTCTGGATAAGTATCAGGTGTTTGATAGCACAAGCGGGGAGCACAGGCAACAGTGAGTTGATGTAGTCCGGATGGGAGAGGACAAGTGTCTGGATTAGGACCTGCGCCACATCCTGTGTGAGGTAGGGTCGTATTCTACGGATGTTGTAGAGTATTAACCTGCAGGAGTGAGTCACTGCTTGGATGTTTGCAGAGAACGACAGGGTGTTGTCCAGGCTCATGCCAAGGTTATTTGAACTCTGGGAGGGCGACACTATGGAGTTGTCATCCATGATAGAATGACAGCAGAGAAGATGGTGAGACAGGCAGACAGCACAACAGGGATGCAAACAAAATGTCTAAAGCAGAGACACAGTTATGGTGATGAATTGTATCAAGAGACAGAGGAACAGTTGTAGTGGTGAGTTGTATCTCCAGACAGAGTAACAGTTATAGTGGTGAGTTGTATCTCCAGACAAAGGAACAGTTATAGTGGTGAGTTGTATCTCCAGACAGAGGAACAGTTATAGTGGTGAGTTGTATCTCCAGACAGAGTAACAGTTATAGTGGTGAGTTGTATCTCCAGACAGAGGAACAGTTATAGTGGTGAGTTGTATCTCCAGACAGAGGAACAGTTATAGTGGTGAGTTGTATCTCCAGAGGAACAGTTATAGTGGTGAGTTGTATCTCCAGACAGAGTAACAGTTATAGTGGTGAGTTGTATCTCCAGAGGAACAGTTATAGTGGTGAGTTGTATCTCCAGACAGAGGAACAGTTATAGTGGTGAGTTGTATCTCCAGAGGAACAGTTATAGTGGTGAGTTGTATCTCCAGACAGAGTAACAGTTATAGTGGTGAGTTGTATCTCCAGACAGAGGAACAGTTATAGTGGTGAGTTGTATCTCCAGACAGAGGAACAGTTATAGTGGTGAGTTGTATCTCCAGACAGAGTAACAGTTATAGTGGTGAGTTGTATCTCCAGACAGAGGAACAGTTAGAGTGGTGAGTTGTATCTCCAGACAGAGTAACAGTTATAGTGGTGAGTTGTATCTCCAGACAGAGGAACAGTTGTAGTGGTGAGTTGTATCTCCAGACAGAGGAACAGTTGTAGTGGTGAGTTGTATCTCCAGACAGAGGAACACTTATAGTGGTGAGTTGTATCTCCAGACAGAGGAACAGTTGTAGTGGTGAGTTGTATCTCCAGACAGAGTAACAGTTATAGTGGTGAGTTGTATCTCCAGACAGAGGAACAGTTGTAGTGGTGAGTTGTATCTCCAGACAGAGGAACAGTTGTAGTGGTGAGTTGTATCTCCAGACAGAGGAACACTTATAGTGGTGAGTTGTATCTCCAGACAGAGGAACAGTTGTAGTGGTGAGTTGTATCTCCAGACAGAGTAACAGTTATAGTGGTGAGTTGTATCTCCAGAGGAACAGTTATAGTGCTGAGTTGTATCTCCAGAGGAACAGTTATAGTGGTGGGTTGTATCTCCAGACAGAGGAACAGTTATAGTGGTGAGTTGTATCTCCAGACAGAGTAACAGTTATAGTGGTGAGTTGTATCTCCAGACAGAGGAACAGTTATAGTGGTGAGTTGTATCTCCAGACAGAGGAACAGTTATAGTGGTGAGTTGTATCTCCAGACAGAGGAACAGTTATAGTGGTGAGTTGTATCTCCAGACAGAGGAACAGTTATAGTGGTGAGCTGTATCTCCAGACAGAGGAACAGTTATAGTGGTGAGTTGTATCTCCAGACAGAGGAACACTTATAGTGGTGAGTTGTATCTCCAGACAGAGGAACAGTTGTAGTGGTGAGTTGTATCTCCAGACAGAGTAACAGTTATAGTGGTGAGTTGTATCTCCAGACAGAGTAACAGTTATAGTGGTGAGCTGTATCTCCAGACAGAGGAACAGTTATAGTGGTGAGTTGTATCTCCAGATAGAGGAACAGTTATAGTGGTGAGTTGTATCTCCAGACAGAGGAACAGTTATAGTGGTTAGTTGTATCTCCAGACAGAGGAACAGTTGTAGTGGTGAGTTGTATCTCCAGACAGAAGAACAGTTATAGTGGTGAGTTGTATCTCCAGACAGAGAAACAGTTGTAGTGGTGAGTTGTATCTCCAGACAGAGTAACAGTTATAGTGGTGAGTTGTATCTCCAGACAGAGAAACAGTTGTAGTGGTGAGTTGTATCTCCAGACAGAGTAACAGTTATAGTGGTGAGTTGTATCTCCAGACAGAGGAACAGTTATAGTGGTGAGTTGTAACTCCAGACAGAGGAACAGTTATAGTGGTGAGTTGTATCTCCAGAGGAACAGTAATAGTGGTGAGTTGCATCTCCAGACAGAGGAACAGTTATAGTGGTGAGTTGTATCTCCAGACAGAGGAACAGTTATAGTGGTGAGTTGTATCTCCAGACAGAGGAACAGTTATAGTGGTGAGTTGTATCTCCAGAGGAACAGTTATAGTGGTGAGTTGTATCTCCAGAGGAACAGTTATAGTGGTGAGTTGTATCTCCAGACAGAGGAACAGTTATAGTGGTGAGTTGTATCTCCAGACAGAGGAACAGTTATAGTGGTGAGTTGTATCTCCAGACAGAGGAACAGTTATAGTGGTGAGTTGTATCTCCAGACAGAGGAACAGTTATAGTGGTGAGTTGTATCTCCAGACAGAGGAACAGTTGTAGTGGTGAGTTGTATCTCCAGACAGGAGAACAGTTATAGTTGTGAGTTGTATCTCCAGAGGAACAGTTATAGTGGTGAGTTGTATCTCCAGACAGAGGAACAGTTGTAGTGGTGAGTTGTATCTCCAGACAGAGGAACAGTTATAGTGGTGAGTTGTATCTCCAGACAGGAGAACAGTTATAGTGGTGAGTTGTATCTCCAGAGGAACAGTTATAGTGGTGAGTTGTATCTCCAGACAGAGTAACAGTTATAGTGGTGGGTTGTATCTCCAGACAGAGGAACAGTTGTAGTGGTGAGTTGTATCTCCAGACAGAGTAACAGTTATAGTGGTGAGTTGTATCTCCAGACAGAGGAACAGTTGTAGTGGTGAGTTGTATCTCCAGACAGAGTAACAGTTATAGTGGTGAGTTGTATCTCCAGACAGAGTAACAGTTATAGTGGTGAGTTGTATCTCCAGACAGAGGAACAGTTGTAGTGGTGAGTTGTATCTCCAGACAGGAGAACAGTTATAGTGGTGAGTTGTATCTCCAGAGGAACAGTTATAGTGGTGAGTTGTATCTCCAGACAGAGTAACAGTTATAGTGGTGGGTTGTATCTACAGACAGAGGAACAGTTATAGTTGTGAGTTGTATCTCCAGACAGGAGAACAGTTATAGTGGTGAGTTGTATCTCCAGACAGAGGAACAGTTAGAGTGGTGAGTTGTATCTCCAGACAGAGGGACAGTTATAGTGGTGAGTTGTATCTCCAGACAGAGGAACAGTTATAGTGGTGAGTTGTATCTCCAGAGGAACAGTTATAGTGGTGAGTTGTATCTCCAGACAGAGGGACAGTTATAGTGGTGAGTTGTATCTCCAGACAGAGGAACAGTTATAGTGGTGAGTTGTATTTCCAGAGGAACACTTATAGTGGTGAGTTGTATCTCCAGAGGAACAGTTATAGTGGTGAGTTGTATTTCCAGAGGAACAGTTATAGTGGTGAGTTGTATCTCCAGACAGAGGAACAGTTATAGTGGTGAGTTGTATCTCAAGTGGTGTTTTTACATATTGTATTTGTTTTAAACTGTCACGATTGGCGTAATAACATTTGGACCAAAGCGCAGTGTGATATGGGTTCCACATGTTTATTGAATGAAACGCACAAAAACAATAAAGAATGACCGAAACGTGATGTAAATGAAGTACTCACACGCAAGTACACATACACAAGATCCCACAAAACACAGTGGGGGAATGGCTGCCTAAATATGATCCCCAATCAGAGACCACGATAAACAGCTGATTGGGAACCATACCAGACCAACATAGAAATAAACAACCTAGATTACCCACGCTAGTCTCACCCCGACCTAACCAAAATAGATAATAAAAAGGCTCTCTATGGTCATGACATGAACATGAGCTGGTAAAAAAAAGGAGGAGGACCAGTCACTGGTTCACAAGTGATTGAGAAACGCTGTACTGTACTGCTAAGTCGGTGGTACGTGCAGTGATGTAGTCTAGTGTGGATGAAATGCAGGGCCAAATTCTTGTCCCTGTCTTCCCCTGTTTAGCTGCAATCCTCTCTCCGCTTACACAAATAAATTCTAAGCCACTCTCCCTGTATCACTAATACTTTATCACAACTGTAAATGATTACTCTGTTTTCCAGCTTCTCTGTTTTCCAGCACAAATTGGTATATAACAAGCAGACATGCACAACATGCACAACCCATTCTCCATCGTAGCACAGCAATGAACTGTGCTGCTAGGTGAATATCATAATTCAGGTTGAACTCGCGTTTAACCAGGTAGGTATTTTATTTCATAGCTAAACTTTATTTGTCCGAGAAAACCATACATCTGGAACCTGCTCTCTGGTGTCCTTGCCTGTTTCATATTATTATGAAGCTGTGTTTTTAGAAGATGGATATAAACCTTCTGAACATGAGTCTAAACGGTCGCTTTGGGAAACGCAGCGAGCCACTTCAGTGGCGAAAGCCAAAAGGTGATGTTTGTAGTTCAGGGAGAAAACCCATTGGAGTCACAGCGATCACTCTAGCCCATTGCTACCTGTCAGATTGAACAAATTGAATTTGTCTTCCTTCGGTGGCTTGTTGAGGCTCTAAACAGCGTATTAGCGACCCCACTTATCAAAGCTGTCAAAGCAAATGTGTTTCGCTGCACTCCTTTGAGACACAGATGGGTCTCTAGATGACATTACATCTCCCTTTATTAATGTCATTGTAATTATTTTAGAAAGGGACTAAATGTAGCTCTCACAATCAGCGTGTTTAAGTTAGAGAACACTCTAAATATCTAACCAGAGCTCCCTTTCAAAATAGCTATATTTATCAATAGGACTTACCACATTATGTAAAAAACATATTCAAAAAAATATCGCGCCTACAAAAGTAGTGCACTAAATAGGGAATAGGGTGCCACAGCAGACTGTGTTGAAGATCCTGTAGCTTTCTGTCCTCTGAAAGCCAGGTCATCCATCTACAGCCTCTCTCAGAGAGGACTGAGGTGAACACCTGAGGGATGTCATCATCACCTGTGAGAGGCTTCTCCTTTTTTACGCTAGCCTCTCCGCTACGCTACTAGCCTCCCTGTTAGGGACCCTGTGGGAACTGGCTTTCATGCAGCTGCTGTGTGGCTCCATTAAACGCTGCTGTTGATGCTGGCAGCTTTGTCTCAGAGTGGAGGCCTGAGGAGGATGAAGGGCTCTCATCACATGGCTAGATGAGCACAGCATTATCACTCAAACAGCATGGGCTGTTTCATCCTGACATGGCGGTCATTCTGAGAGGTGTGTGTGAGTGGGTGAGTGGGTGAGTGGGAGTGAGTGAGTGAGTGAGTGAGTGAGTGAGTGAGTGAGAGTGAGTGTAGTATGCACATGGCTCTGTTCTTATTGTTGGATCAGAAAAAGGGAAGTGCAGGTGTCTTTTTCTCCTGGTCTCTCTCTCCCTCTCTCTTTTTTCTTTGGCTCTTTATTGCCTATTGTTAGGACTCTCTATTTATTTACAAGGAACAAATAGGTCACGGATGGTACTGAATTGGATGTCTACTGAAAATCTCTGCTTTGACCTCGACACACCTGCATATTTTTTCCTGGTTTGTCTTTTCAATGAAAACATGCAAGGTGCCAAAATTAATTAGATACAAATTAAAAGACCAAGAACAATCTGCGGGAAATAGCAACCTTAAACAAGTGTAAGTAGAGTCATTGCCTTTTTCAAAAGGAAAGAATAAGGGAATAAAAAGAATTATAAGCACATGGAGATGTGAGCAAGGTCATGTAGCTGACAGATCAGAGCGGTAGGGGTTCGTAGGGGTTCTATAAAATGAAGGGTCATTTGTACTGTAATGTTCTAAAATCATAAATGAGATGTTTGGAGAAGGAAATGTGATCATGGCCCAATTCTGTTATCTCTTCTTGTAGTCACTGTACCATTGACTTATCGGTTCACTTAATTATACTGGTTGCTTTTCATTGTGTAAAAATAAATACGTGAACTGTCAGATGCTTGCTGTCTGGAAGTCAAATGAAAATAGAAAAAAATCCCAGAAGCTAACTGAAAAGAAACCATTATTTGATTGCAGTTGCACAGTATGATCTGGAAATCTCTAGCCCAAATCCAGCAGCACTTACTTTGGGAAACTGTTTGAAGGGTATTAACACTTTCTGTCCCAGCTTCATGTTCTTGTTGATGACCACGTCGATAAACTTCTCCTCTTCTTTTTCTTCTTTTTCTTCATCTTTTTGTAATTTTTCGATTTCTACAGGGAGAAAAAAAAGCAAGACGAGGCAATGACTACAAATGATTAAGACAAAACATTCAAAAAGTGATCAAAGGATCAAAAGATGTTTGTTCCTTTTTTTAAAGGAGTTTGTTGAACTGAAATAATAGCCTTTACGTGTGCCAGTTTGACAGTTGGTTTGTTGTCACTCAGGCTCACACCTTTTTGCTTGCTCAGTCAACTGTGAAATAGGCTCTTCTGGCAATGGTATTAATGAACTGGATATGGTTCATATCATAGTCCTTCATCGTGCTCATTGGATGAAGCTCTCTGTCTGGTTTGTGATATTTTGCAATTTAATAGTAGGTAGATCAAATTTGAGTTTCCCAGACATTTGAATAGCTTTCATGTTTTACCTCATGAAAATTGATAATGAGGGAGTCTGCATGTAGAGAGATGAGTATATCTCCAGGGTATGGAAAATATTGGCTGTCACGGTTCCTCCCGTTTAGAGGGGTAGTCTTTGATGTATTTGAAGATATAACCTTGAAGGTTCAATGAGATGGATAACATCTGTGTTCAGGAGCCAATAAAATGATCATGTAGCGGGGGCTAGGGAGGCCATGAAGGGCCAGGTGGGGGTGGGGAACAGAACCTTCAGGCTAGCATTGGTCAGTGGACAATGTAACTGGGGTAATGGAGGGAGGACTTCAACGGAAACGCACTCATTCTCAATAGACATATACTGCCTAAGCATGATCTCTGAGTGACTAAAAACGTGTAACTTCTGGATTTGTCGCATACAGGCTAATAAAGGGAAGAAATGGAAAGCTGTGTTCAGTTCAGAGTGGCAAACTAAGCTGTCTCCAGATTTGACTTTCTAATTGTTGCATATTATTATCATCGCATCTTAAAATCTTGATTCTCAAATTACATAGGCTGTGAGTTCGTTGGCGGTTTTGGTAAAGCAATCAAATAAATAAGAAAAGGAGACTGTGTCCTGGCTCTATGAAGCTGGACAGCATTAGAATTACAAGAATAAAAATGAAAGACAAAGAAAATTAGTCTTAACTAGGATAACAGATGTATCAGTAAACTGGGATCTCTTCTAAGCCTCAACTCATCCCAGATCCCAGGAGGGAGCAGATTCCTCCCGTTCTGAGGAGAGCCCAGATTAATATTAATGTGACCTCACAACATGGCTTACAGAGAGTCTATTTTAGTTCCTCAATGCTCTGGTTGTCCTCAAGGCAATATTCAGTATCCCGTGGATGAGTCAATGTCTCGTTATTGGTATCAACAGATTTGTAATATGTCCAATGAAAACCCCCAAGGTTCATGGCTATAAGGACAATATCCACACAGTTTAGGTCATCTATAATACCCAGCTGTCTCCTTTAACCAAACAACCTAAACCGCAGTTTTCTGTTTTATTTCCACAGTGGTTCTGTGAATACGTATCAAGAACACAGTTTTCACTGAGTGCCCTCTTCTCCTCTGAACTGGTGGTGACTGTAGCGGTGGATGGAGTTCAACTGGCACTGCCGAGACCCTTGATTCCAAGAAAAAGGTATAATTTGATGGGGTTGTGCTTCTTCGTCCTCCATCAAAGAGGATAGATATGTCATTAAAATTGCATTTACAGCTTCGGTGACGGCTAGGCTCTACACAGTACGGGGCCTGGCCCAGCTGTCTACTCCTCTATTAGACATTGAATCACTTAAGAGAAGCAGCACACTGATTTAGACTACATCCATCCTTCCATTTAAAATGCATTAAGCTGGAGGAGATTTGTAGGATTATGCTTGACTTCTACATCAGGCTGTGAGTGGTGAGGAGTTGAGATGACGGGGTGGAGAGGAGGGTGCGGGGAGGCAATCAGGTTAATACATCCTCTAATGTCACGTTATACAGAGGGTCAATATTACGATGTGATATTGAGAAGATCAGGCAGCAGAGGTCTAATGGCAGTCACATCAAATATTGATCATGCAAACTATGTAGGGAATGCATAGCTTGCATTGGTGGCTAAACTGTGACATTTTCACCAAACTCCTTGAGACTAGTTGATAGATGCATAAGGTTGAAGGTATGACTTTTCTTCCAAACAGGAGGCAACATGCTTCTGGGCAACACTGGTCACACACCACGAGTTTGGCGACTAATGCTTGAACATTCTTCATCTAAATGTGTTCTGAACTGCTCCTTATTCTGTCTTACTGTTGTTTATGTTATGTTTTTCCAAAATAAAGAAATTAGGTCTTTGTAGAAACTTACTCAGGCAGAAAATGTCCACTTTTATGATGGTAAAGCATGTCAGAGCAAATCGTATGCAATGTTTCTGTGATTTAGCATGGACAAAACATTTTGGACTCCTACATTGGACTCCTACATAAGATAGACAAAGTAACTCCACATTCTAACTCAATTTTGAGTCAACTGGAACAGACTGGTGCTTTAGAGTTAACGAAACAAAATAATTGTTCACATTTATTTTAACCTGTTTTCTGTCATAATCTCTTAATCGTTTTCCCAAACATTGCGATGAAGACCTACATATCCTATTTCTGTCTCAACTTAATACTGAAATACCTCCCAGTCAAACAAAAAATATATAAAATATTGTCATGAAACAACATTACAGTATGTGTATATTATAGTAAGAGGAAACAACATTACAGTAGGTGTATATTATAGTAAGAAGAAACAACATTACATTATGTGTATATTATAGTAAGAAGAAACAACATTACAGTATGTGTATATTATAGTAAGAAGAAACAACATTACAGTATGTGTATATTATAGTAAGAAGAAACAACATTACAGTATGTGTATATTATAGTAAGAAGAAACAACATTACATTATGTGTATATTATAGTAAGAAGAAACAACATTACAGTATGTGTATATTATAGTAAGAAGAAAAACATTACAGTATGTGTATATTATAGTAAGAAGAAAAACATTACAGTATGTGTATATTATAGTAAGAAGAAACAATATTACAGTATGTGTATGTTATAGTAAGAAGAAACAACATTACAGTATGTGTATGTTATAGTAAGAAGAAAAAACATTACAGTATGTGTATATTATAGTAAGAAGAAACAACATTAGTAAGAAACACACAATATAACTGGTCTGTAGGTTTGAGCAGCATGATCTGCCAGGTTACAGATCAATACCAGGGCTACCTGCTGTCATTTCAATGTGTCACAGTCCTGTGTTAGCCCAGTATTTGATGTAGACGCTATTTTCCCCTAAAATTGCCCCCTGCTCGTGACTCTCTGTAGATTTCCATGACAACTGACAGACTGTGATGAAAAGCGCCATATTCTGGGTTTCAGTCTGTTAAGTGGTTACCTGCAACCTTCAGGCGACATTCTGTGGCCAAGAGAACCGCATATTAACACTGAGGGAATTCAACTAATTTCTCTCTGTCCTTTCAGACAGACAGGACTCTTAGGGCTACAGCACAGGGGGAAAAAACTGACATTAAATTGACATTTCAAATAAAAGAGTTCAAATGAACTGTTGTTGTTTTTTTTAATATATATATATTTTTTATTAAAAGTGATGTTTTAGTTCTGCAATGGAGAAAATGATTCTTACATTTGGCTGTTAAGTGAAATTAAGGACCAAATGAAAATAAATGCTAGAACAGGAACTTCATGTCATTATTCTGTAATGTTCTGAAGCAAAGCCGTAATGAACTGTGTAACACTAGAACAAGCCTGGTCAGTTTCCTCACAACAGGAGACCAGGCTCTCCTCGCCTCAGTTCATTAAATCAATCTCAGACAGAATTCCCACTAAAATACATTTACTTTTACATTGTCAACACCTCCTTCTCCGTTTGTCAGAGGACCCTTGCATGTCTTTGTTCCCTTGCATGTCACAGCATGCCTTTGTTCTATTCCTAATACGACCACAAATTCAGTGTGAGTCAGGATATCAGGCTGTGACCCTAGAAAGAGAAAGAGCTCAGCTCAGACCCTCCAACTACGCAGGGCTGTCTCAGCTCAAAACTTAGACCATCACACAGGGTTGTCTCAGCTCAAAACTTAGACCATCACACAGGGTTGTCTCAGCTCAAAACTTAGACCATCACACAGGGTTGTCTCAGCTCAAAACTTAGACCATCACACAGGGCTGTCTCAGCTCAATACTCAGACCATCACACAGGGCTGTCTCAGCTCAAAACTTAGACCATCACACAGGGCTGTCTCAGCTCAATACTCAGACCATCACACAGGGCTGTCTCAGCTCAAAACTTAGACCATCACACAGGGCTGTCTCAGCTCAATACTCAGACCATCACACAGGGTTGTCTCAGCTCAAAACTTAGACCATCACACAGGGTTGTCTCAGCTCAAAACTTAAACCATCACACAGGGCTGTCTCAGCTCAATACTCAGACCATCACACAGGGCTGTCTCAGCTCAATACTCAGACCATCACACAGGGTTGTCTCAGCTCAACACTCAGACCATCACACAGGGCTGTCTCAGCTCAATGCTCAGACCATCACACAGGGCTGTCTCAGCTCAATACTCAGACCATCACACAGGGTTGTCTCAGCTCAATACTCAGACCATCACACAGGGCTGTCTCAGCTCAACACTCAGACCATCACACAGGGCTGTCTCAGCTCAAAACCTAGACCATCACACAGGGTTGTCTCAGCTCAAAACTTAGACCATCACACAGGGCTGTCTCAGCTCAACACTCAGACCATCACACAGGGCTGTCTCAGCTCAAAACCTAGACCATCACACAGGGTTGTCTCAGCTCAACACTCAGACCATCACACAGGGTTGTCTCAGCTCAATACTCAGACCATCACACAGGGCTGTCTCAGCTCAATACTCAGACCATCACACAGGGCTGTCTCAGCTCAATATTCAGACCATCACACAGGGCTGTCTCAGCTCAACACTCAGACCATCACACAGGGTTGTCTCAGCTCAATACTCAGACCATCACACAGGGCTGTCTCAGCTAAATATTCAGACCATCACACAGGGCTGTCTCAGCTCAATACTCAGACCATCACACAGGGCTGTCTCAGCTCAATACTCAGACCATCACACAGGGCTATCTCAGCTCAATACTCTGACCATCACACAGGGCTGTCTCAGCTCAATATTCAGACCATCACACAGGGCTGTCTCAGCTCAATACTCAGACCATCACACAGGGCTATCTCAGCTCAATACTCTGACCATCACACAGGGTTGTCTCAGCTCAACACTCATGCCACCCGCCAACGCTGTCCTGAAATCTCCATTTCACTCTGGCTCCTTGACAAGGTCAGACTGGCGGCAGGAATTCATCTCAGCCCCCAATCTGGAGATTAAATTCTCCTTGCCCGGCCCAGCTCTGGGCCCTCCCTTTCCTTCTCTCCCTCTCGGTTTCTCTCCTTTTCTCACTGCTGCCCTTTCCCTCTCTCTCCCTATCTCCCATGCCCTCCCAGACCCTCTCTCCCTGCAGCCCCCCCCCCCCCCCCCCCCCCTATTTCCCTCTATCCCTCACTCCCTGTCTCTCCCTGTCTCTCCCCTGGCCCCTGGCAGCTGGGTACTCTGCTGTGAGGTAAGTAACGTGCCCAGACCTGCTTACAGCCAGCAGTTAATGTCTAGGATTAAGGCTGAGAGCACTCCCTCCCTGCAGCACCTGGCAGTCCAGCTATGGTAAGAATGAGACTGAGAGACCCTCCACCACTGCAGTGGGCCCCTTTCAATTTAGCAGCCTGACCGTTGGCATTAGGAATAAACCCAGCTAACCTGGGCCTCTGTTCTCCATTCAGATCTTCTCTCTGATTTCAACCCCCTAATCATTCTCATAGATATGAGAGAGTATTTAGGGATACAGTTATCTTTGGCCTGCCCCACCCTGCCTTAAATATATTGTGGAAACACATCTGTCATGTTTGTCATTTATTATCATGTCTTGTCCCTGTGCTCCCCATGCTATTCGTTTCCCTCTGCTGGTCTTATTTGGTTCTTTCCCTCCTTCTATCCCTCTCTCTCCCCCTCCCTCTCTCACTCTCTCGCTCTCTCTTCTCTCTATCGTTCCGTTCCTGCTCCCAGCTGTTCCTATTCCCCTAATCATCATTTAGTCTTCCCACACCTGTTCCCGATCCTTTCCCCTGATTAGAGTCCCTATTTATTCCTTTGTGATCCGTTCCTGTCCCGTCGGTTCCTTGTTTTGTATTCACCATGCTGTGATTGTGTTTCGCCCTGTCCTGTCGTGTTTTTTGCCTTCATCAGATGCTGCGTGTGAGCAGGTGGCTCTATCAACTACGGCCTGCGCCTACCCGGTTTACCTGCAGTCTGTGGCCGCTTCTCTAGTTATTCCCCTCTACAGACTAGAGGATTTTTGTTATTCCCTGTTTGGATTTAAATAAACTCTGTTTCTGTTAAGTCGCTTTTGGGTCCTCTTTCACCTGCATGACAGAAGGAACCGACCAAGGAATGGACCCAGCGACTTCAGACGCTCGTTACACTGCCGTCGAGATCCAAGGAGCCATGCTCGGCAGACACGAGCAGGAATTGTCTGCTGCTCGCCATGCCGTGGAGAACCTGGCCGCTCAGGTTTCCGACCTCTCTGGACAGTTCCAGAGTCTACGTCTCGTGCCACCTGTTACTTCCTGGCCTGCCGAGCCTCCAGAACCTAGGGTTAATAACCCACCTTGCTACTCCGGGCAGCCCACTGAGTGCCGCTCCTTTCTCACGCAGTGTGAGATTGTGTTCTCTCTCCAACCCAACACATACTCTAGAGAGAGAGCTCGGGTTGCTTACGTCATTTCACTCCTTACTGGCCGGGCTCGAGAATGGGGCACAGCTATCTGGGAGGCAAGGGCTGATTGCTCTAACAAATTCCAGAACTTTAAAGAGGAGATGATTCGGGTTTTTGACCGTTCAGTTTTTGGTGGGGAGGCTTCTAGGGCCCTGGCTTCCTTATGCCAAGGTGAACGGTCCATAACGGATTATTCCATTGAGTTTCGCACTCTTGCTGCCTCTAGTGAGTGGAACGAGCCGGCGCTGCTCGCTCGTTTTCTGGAGGGACTCCACGCAGTGGTTAAGGATGAGATTCTCTCCGGGAGGTTCCTTCAGATGTGGACTCTTTGATTGCTCTCGCCATCCGCATAGAACGACGGGTAGATCTTCGTCACCGGGCTCGTGGAAGAGAGCTCGCATCAACGGTGTTTCCCTGCTCCGCATCGCAACCATCTCCCTCCTCTGGCTTTGAGACTGAGCCCATGCAGCTGGGAGGGATTCGCATCTCGAATAAGGAGAGGGAACGGAGGATCACCAACCGCCTGTGCCTCTATTGCGGAGTTGCTGGACATTTTGTTAATTCATGTCCAGTAAAGCCAGAGCTCATCTGTAAGCGGAGGGCTACAGGTGAGCGCAACTACTCAAGTCTCTCCATCAAGGTCCTGTACTACTTTGTCGGTCCACCTACGCTGGACCGGTTCGGGTGCTACATGTAGTGCCTTGATAGACTCTGGGGCTGAGGGTTGTTTCATGGACGAAGCATGGGTTCGGAAACATGACATTCCTTTCAGAGAGTTAGATAAGCCTACGCCCATGTTCGCCTTAGATGGTAGTCATCTTCCCAGTATCAGATTTGAGACACTACCTTTAACCCTCACAGTATCTGGTAACCACAGTGAGACTATTTCTTTTTTGATTTTCCGTTCACCGTTTACACCTGTTGTTTTGGGTCATCCCTGGCTAGTATGTCATAATCCTTCTATTAATTGGTCTAGTAATTCTATCCTATCCTGGAACGTTTCTTGTCATGTGAAGTGTTTAATGTCTGCCATCCCTCCCGTTTCTTCTGTCCCTACTTCTCAGGAGGAACCTGGCGATTTGACAGGAGTGCCGGAGGAATATCATGATCTGCGCACGGTCTTCAGTCGGTCCCGAGCCAACTCCCTTCCTCCTCACCGGTCGTATGATTGTAGTATTGATCTCCTTCCGGGGACCACTCCTCCTCGAGGTAGACTATACTCTCTGTCGGCTCCCGAACGTAAGGCTCTCGAGGATTATTTATCTGTGTCTCTTGACGCCGGTACCATAGTGCCTTCTTCTTCTCCGGCCGGGGCGGGGTTCTTTTTTGTTAAGAAGAAGGACGGTACTCTGCGCCCCTGCGTGGATTATCGAGGGCTGAATGACATAACGGTTAAGAATCGTTATCCGCTTCCCCTTATGTCATCAGCCTTCGAGATTCTGCAGGGAGCCAGGTGCTTTACTAAGTTGGACCTTCGTAACGCTTACCATCTCGTGCGCATCAGAGAGGGGGACGAGTGGAAAACGGCGTTTAACACTCCGTTAGGGCATTTTGAGTACCGGGTTCTGCCGTTCGGTCTCGCCAATGCGCCAGCTGTTTTTCAGGCATTAGTTAATGATGTTCTGAGAGACATGCTGAACATTTTTGTTTTTGTCTATCTTGACGATATCCTGATTTTTTCTCCGTCACTCGAGATTCATGTTCAGCACGTTCGACGTGTTCTACAGCGCCTTTAGAGAATTGTCTCTACGTAAAGGCTGAGAAGTGCTCTTTTCATGTCTCCTCCGTTACTTTTCTCGGTTCCGTTATTTCCGCTGAAGGCATTCAGATGGATTCCGCTAAGGTCCAAGCTGTCAGTGATTGGCCCGTTCCAAGGTCACGTGTCGAGTTGCAGCGCTTTTTAGGTTTCGCTAATTTCTATCGGCGTTTCATTCGTAATTTCGGTCAAGTTGCTGCCCCTCTCACAGCTCTTACTTCTGTCAAGACGTGTTTTAAGTGGTCCGGTTCCGCCCAGGGAGCTTTTGATCTTCTAAAAGAACGTTTTACGTCCGCTCCTATCCTCGTTACTCCTGACGTCACTAGACAATTCATTGTCGAGGTTGACGCTTCAGAGGTAGGCGTGGGAGCCATTCTATCCCAGCGCTTCCAGTCTGACGATAAGGTTCATCCTTGCGCTTATTTTTCTCATCGCCTGTCGCCATCTGAGCGCAACTATGATGTGGGTAACCATGAACTGCTCGCCATCCGCTTAGCCCTAGGCGAATGGCGACAGTGGTTGGAGGGGGCGACCGTTCCTTTTGTCGTTTGGACAGACCATAAGAACCTTGAGTACATCCGTTCTGCCAAACGACTTAATGCCCGTCAAGCTCGTTGGGCGTTGTTTTTCGCTCGTTTCGAGTTTGTGATTTCTTACCGTCCGGGTAGCAAGAACACCAAGCCTGATGCCTTATCCCGTCTGTTTAGTTCTTCTGTGGCTTCTACTGATCCCGAGGGGATTCTTCCTTATGGGCGTGTTGTCGGGTTAACAGTCTGGGGAATTGAAAGACAGGTTAAGCAAGCACTCACGCACACTGCGTCGCCGCGCGCTTGTCCTAGTAACCTCCTTTTCGTTCCTGTTTCCACTCGTCTGGCTGTTCTTCAGTGGGCTCACTCTGCCAAGTTAGCTGGTCATCCCGGTGTTCGAGGCACTCTTGCGTCTATTCGCCAGCGCTTTTGGTGGCCGACTCAGGAGCGTGACACGCGCCGTTTCGTGGCTGCTTGTTCGGACTGCGCGCAGACTAAGTCGGGTAACTCTCCTCCTGCCGGTCGTCTCAGACCGCTCCCATTCCTTCTCGACCATGGTCTCACATTGCCTTAGACTTCATTACCGGTCTGCCTTTGTCTGCGGGGAAGACTGTGATTCTGACGGTTGTCGATAGGTTCTCTAAGGCGGCACATTTCATTCCCCTCGCTAAACTTCCTTCCGCTAAGGAGACGGCACAAATCATTATTGAGAATGTATTCAGAATTCATGGCCTCCCGTTAGACGCCGTTTCAGACAGAGGCCCGCAATTCACGTCACAGTTTTGGAGGGAGTTCTGTCGCTTGATTGGTGCGTCCGTCAGTCTCTCTTCCGGGTTTCATCCCCAGTCTAACGGTCAAGCAGAGAGGGCCAATCAGACGATTGGTCGCATACTACGCAGCCTTTCTTTCAGAAACCCTGCGTCTTGGGCAGAACAGCTCCCCTGGGCAGAATACGCTCACAATTCGCTTCCTTCGTCTGCTACCGGGTTATCTCCGTTTCAGAGTAGTCTGGGTTACCAGCCTCCTCTGTTCTCATCCCAGCTTGCCGAGTCCAGCGTTCCTCCGCTCAAGCGTTTGTCCAACGTTGTGAGCGCACCTGGAGGAGGGTGAGGTCTGCACTTTGCCGTTACAGGGCACAGACGGTGAGAGCCGCCAATAAACGCAGGATTAAGAGTCCAAGGTATTGTTGCGGCCAGAGAGTGTGGCTTTCCACTCGCAACCTTCCTCTTACGACAGCTTCTCGTAAGTTGACTCCGCGGTTCATTGGTCCGTTCCGTGTCTCCCAGGTCGTCAATCCTGTCGCTGTGCGACTGCTTCTTCCGCGACATCTTCGTCGCGTCCATCCTGTCTTCCATGTCTCCTGTGTTAAGCCCTTTCTTCGCACCCCCGTTCGTCTTCCCTCCCCCTCCCGTCCTTGTCGAGAGCGCACCTATTTACAAGGTACATAAGATCATGGACATGCGTTCTCGGGACGGGGTCACCAATACCTAGTGGATTGGGAGGGTTACGGTCCTGAGGAGAGGAGTTGGGTTCCGTCTCGGGACGTGCTGGACCGTTCACTCATCGATGATTTCCTCCGTTGCCGCCAGGATTCCTCCTCGAGTGCGCCAGGAGGCGCTCGGTGAGTGGGGGGTACTGTCATGTTTGTCATTTATTATCATGTCTTGTCCCTGTGCTCCCCATGCTATTCGTTTCCCTCTGCTGGTCTTATTTGGTTCTTTCCTCCTTCTATCCCTCTCTCTCCCCCTCCCTCTCTCACTCTCTCGCTCTCTCTTCTCTCTATCGTTCCGTTCCTGCTCCCAGCTGTTCCTATTCCCCTAATCATCATTTAGTCTTCCCACACCTGTTCCCGATCCTTTCCCCTGATTAGAGTCCCTATTTATTCCTTTGTGATCCGTTCCTGTCCCGTCGGTTCCTTGTTTTGTATTCACCATGCTGTGATTGTGTTTCGCCCTGTCCTGTCGTGTTTTTTGCCTTCATCAGATGCTGCGTGTGAGCAGGTGGCTCTATCAACTACGGCCTGCGCCTACCCGAAGCGACCTGCAGTCTGTGGCCGCTTCTCTAGTTATTCCCCTCTACAGACTAGAGGATTTTTGTTATTCCCTGTTTGGATTTAAATAAACTCTGTTTCTGTTAAGTCGCTTTTGGGTCCTCTTTCACCTGCATGACAACATCTGCATAACAAAAGAAAATGCAGAATTATAATTCATTATTTGACTATGAACTTGACAGGGGTATAACGGTTTGATGGATTCTGTTTTTTAAAATAAATTGTTTAACATTTCAGAATGTTATTGATTTTTACAGCTATAAAGCATTTAGAGATTTCCTTGTCATGGCAACAAGAAGATAAATGACATTTTCTTTCTTATCTAACTGGATGAGTTACATTTAAAAAAAAAATGTATTTCCTTACAACAGTCTGGGGAGCCTTCTGAATATTCAAATTCAGAAGAGTCAGAAACATGAAAGGATTTGCATTTGGCTTATGAGTTCCTATTTCTCATCCTCAATCAAACCCAACGCTCAGATACTCATCTCTGTCTCCTCAGCTCATACTTATGTCCTTTATAAAAACAGAGGGCATTATACTCCGTTTAAACATACAGTGCATCCAGAAAGTATTCACACCCCTTGACTTTTTCCACATTTTGATGTATTATAGTGTGAATTTAAAATGGATCAAATTGAGATTTTTTTTTCTCACACAACTAACTCAATACCCCATTATGTCAAAGTCTTGGGTCAATAAGTATTCAAACTCTTTGTAATGGCAAGTCTAAATAAGTTCAAGAGAAAAATTTGTGCTTAACAAGTCATCAAATAAGTTGCATGGACTCAATCCAATAATAGTGTTTAACATGATTTCTGAATGACTACCTCGTCTCTGTACCCCACACATACAAGTATATGTAAGTTCCCACGGTTGAGCAGTGACATTCAAACACAGATTCAACCACAAAGACCCGGGAGGTTTCCCAATGCCTCACAAAGAAGTGCACCTTTTGGTAGATGTTTTTATTTTATTTTTTATAAACAGACACTGAATATCCTTTTGAGCATGGTGAAGTTATTGATTGCACTTTGGATGGTGTATCAATACACCCAGTCACTACAAAGATACAGGCATCTTTTCTAACTCAGTTGCCGGAGAGAAAAGAAACCATTCAGGGATTGGGCCAATGGGGACTTTATAACAGTTACAGAGTTTAATGGCTTAGGAAAAAACTGAGGATGGATCAACATTTTAGTTAGTCCCCAATACTAATCTAACTGACAGAGAAAAAAAGGAACCCCGTACAGAATACAAATATTTCAAAACATGCATCATGTTTGCAACAAGGCAGTAAAGCAATCCTGCAAAAAATGTAGAAAAGCAATGAACTTTTCGTCTGGAATACCAGGGTTATGTTTGGGGCAAATCAAATTCAACAAATTATTGAGTAACACTCTCCATATTTTCAAGCATAGTGGTGGCTGCATCATGTTTGTCATGTTTTGTCATTTATTATCATGTCTTGTCCCTGTGCTCCCCATTCTATTCGTTTCCCTCTGCTGGTCTTATTAGGTTCTTTCCCTCTTTCTATCCCTCTCTCTCCCCCTCCCTCTCTCACTCTCTCGCTCTCTCTTCTCTCTATCGTTCCGTTCCTGCTCCCAGCTGTTCCTATTCCCCTAATCATCATTTAGTCTTCCCACACCTGTTCCCGATCCTTTTCCCTGATTAGAGTCCCTATTTCTCTCCTTGTTATTCGTTTCTGCCCTGTCGGTTCCTTGTCTAGAATTCACCGTGCTGTGTTTGTGTATCGCCCTGTCGTGTCGTGTTTTCCTCAGATGCTGCGTGGTGAGCAGGTGTCTGAGTCTGTCTGGTTCAAGTGCCTTCCCGAGGCAACCTGCTGTTCACCTGCTGTTCAAGATCGAGTCTCCAGTTTGTCCTCGTCATTTCGAGTGAAAGTTGTGTTTTTTTGATTGTATTTACTTTACTGGATTAAAGACTCTGTTTTCGCCAAGTCGCTTTTGGGTCCTCTTTCACCAGCATGACAATGTTTTGGGTATGCTTTTAAAAGTTAACGACTGGGGAGGTTTTCAGGATAAAACCATTTATGGAATGGATCTAAGCAGAGGCAAAATCCTAGAGGAGAACCTGGTTCAGTTTGATTTCCACCAGACACTGGGAGGTGAATTCCCCTTTCATCAAGACAATAACCTAAAACACAAGGACAAATCTATTCTGGAGTTGCTTACCAAGAAGACAGTGGATGTTCCTGAGTTGCCAAATGGTTGTCTAGCAATGATCAACAACCAGTTTGACAGACCTTGAAGAATTTTGAAAAGAATAATGGGCAAATGTTGCACAAAGGGGTTTCTACAAAGTATTGACTCCGAGGTGTGAAATGTTTTAAAACATGCTTTCAATTTGTCATTATGGTGTAGTTTGTGTAGATTGGTGATCAAAAAAATATATTGAATTCATTTTGAATTCTGACTGTAACACAACAAAATTTGCAATAAGTATGTAACGGCGTTCGTCTGTTGAAGAAAGAGAGTCGGACCGAAATGCAGCGTGTTGGTTACTCATGCCTTTAATGAAAGAAAGAGTCGGACCGAAATGCAGCGTGTTGGTTACTCATGACTTTAATGAAAGAAAGAGTCGGACCGAAATGCAGCGTGTTGGTTACTCATGACTTTAATGAAAGAAAGAGTCGGACCGAAATGCAGCGTGTTGGTTACTCATGACTTTAATGAAAGAAAGAGAGTCGGACTGCAGCGTGTTGGTTAATGAAATGAAAGAAAGAGTCGGACCGAAATGCAGCGTGTTGGTTACTCATGACTTTAATGAAAGAAAGAGTCGGACCGAAATGCAGCGTGTTGGTTACTCATGACTTTAATGAAAGAAAGAGTCGGACCGAAATGCAGCGTGTTGGTTACTCATGACTTTAATGAAAGAAAGAGAGTCGGACCGAAATGCAGCGTGTTGGTTACTCATGACTTTAATGAAAGAAAGAGTCGGACCGAAATGCAGCGTGTTGGTTACTCATGACTTTAATGAAAGAAAGAGAGTCGGACCGAAATGCAGCGTGTTGGTTACTCATGACTTTAATGAAAGAAAGAGTCGGACCGAAATGCAGCGTGTTGGTTACTCATGACTTTAATGAAAGAAAGAGTCGGACCGAAATGCAGCGTGTTGGTTACTCATGACTTTAATGAAAGAAAAACGCGGTACATGAAATAACTGAAACTAAATGCAAAAACAACAGAAGGGAACGTGAAACTAATTACAGCCTATCTGGTGACTACAACACAGAGACAGGTACAATCACCCACGAAATACAAAGCGAAACTATGGCTCCCTAAATACGGTTCCCAATCAGAGACAACGATAAGCACCTGACTCTGATTGAGAATCGCCTCAGGCAGCCAAGCCTAACAACACCCCTAATCAGCCGCGATCCCAAATAATACAAACCCCAATACGAAAACAACATATAAACCCATGTCACACCCTGGCCTACCCAAACATATAACAAAAACACAAAATACAATGACCAAGGCGTAACAAAGTAAAGGGATATGAACACTTTCATAAGGTGCTGTATCATGATGTTCTGACAAGTCAGGTCTCCTACCAGTTCATATACAGCACCAGTCAAAGGTTTGGACACACCAACTCATTCAAGGGTTTTTCTTTATTTTCACTATTTAATACATTGTAGAAGAATAGTGAAGACATCAAAACTATGAAATAACACTTGGAATCATGTAGTAACCAAAAAGGTGTTAAACAAATTAAAATATATTTTACATTTTAGATTCTTCAAAGTAGCCACCCTTTGCCTTGATGACAGCTTTGCACACTCTTGGAATTCACTCAACCAGCTTCATGGGTAGTCACCTGGAATGCATTTCGATTAACAGGTGTGGCTTGTTAACAGTTAATTTGTGGAATTCCTTTCCTTCTTAATGAGCAGTTGTGTTGTGACAAGGTAGGGTTGGTTTAAAATACCAAGTTCATGTTATCATTATTTGTTTGGGTTGTTTAAACTACAGAATAATCCAATTCCTTTGCTGCATCCCCTGGAAGCAGATAAAACAAGGAATCCAATAACTGCCACTAATATATTGCTTAGAGTTAACATGCTTCCCAAATGGCACCTTATTCCCTACATAATGCACTACTTTTGACCAGGGCCCATAGGGAATAGGGTGCCATATAGGGTGGGACCCATGCAGTACTAACTCTGAACAATATCCCTTGACTGGTAGACTAATTGTGAACTCCGAACTCTGTCATGGAAATACCTTGTCTGATTAAACCGTGTTCTTCAGAAGGACAGTGGGTTTCTCAGCCTGCTAAATTGACAGCATTTTAATCCCCATGAACATTACGTTACATGTGGCCCCAGCCAGTGTGACAGTCTTCTACTGTCACAAACAATCTGGGTTAAAAGTCTAAGTAGTTCCAATAACCTCTGACCTGCATGGCAATGCAGACTCAAATATCTCCTTGTTGACGGCCTCAATCCACTTAAGACAAAAATAATAACAATAGTTCAAGGAAGGCCCTAAAAGAAAACAAACAAACCACGAAATACAAACACACACACACACGCACGCACGCACGCACGCACGCACACACACACACACACACACACACACACACACACACACACACACACACACACACACACACACACACACACACACACACGCTCACACACGCTCACACACGCACACACACGCGCTCACACACGCACACACACACGCTCACACACACGCTCACACACACGCACACACACACACACACACGCACACACGCACACACGCACACACACGCACACACACGCTCACACACACACACACACACACACACACACACACACACACACACACACACACACACACACACACACACACACACACACACACACACACACACACACACACACACACACACACACACACACACACACACACACGCACACGCACACACATACACACACACGCTCACACACACACACACACACACGCTCACACACGCACACACACACGCTCACACAGGCACAAGTTATGTCCCCAGACACTTTGTTATAAGACTGCCTCGGTTGCATATTCAACAACAAACCATTATGCAAGATGTTTTGTTAACTAAAATACCTGACACACATTTTAGAAAACCACTTTCAGAGTATATTCTACAGTATGTGTCATTTATGTCTTATCTGTAGCCCGTTATTAATATTTCTAATATTGATATATAGTATTTTTTTTAACTCAAAATGTAATACATTTCAAAACGATCTCTGACATGATATTGGTGTCTTTTCTTTTAAAGCCCATTACCATGTGTCAGGTGTATAAAGCAGATTTCAATGTAGATTTGTTTAAGTCTACGTAGAAACACTCCGTGTGACCCTGATTTAGCCCACTGCAGTAAACGGTTAAGTGAAATACCAGGAGAGACTTCACAGATACTAAGAAACCCTATGCAGTTATAAGCATGCCAGTAAACTGCATCACCTACACTACATTTAACTCAAATTTAAACAGTTAGTTTCTCCGACATTGCAGCAGTCAGACTGCAGCGCACAGGCTCGTTCCTCAAACGTGTTATATAGGTTAATGGGATTCTCTATGCATAATTCACAAATATTCTGTTCATAAAATATTCTGTTTTCCCACAAAACAATAGATTAGCAGAAAAGGAAGCTGCTCTGGAGAAACCTCTACCCAGCGTGATAAAGCACCCATGTAGAGAACATCTGGGGTTCAGGTAGCTAGTTAGGTATACCTTGCTGTATTAAAGGCATGAAGGCCAGGCTTCCTGTGGAGTTGAAGAATACAGGGATGCAGAAGCAGAAGGCTGGAATGATGGTCTCCCACTCCAATGAGATGCTAACCCCCCCACCACCACCATAACACACACACACGCATGCACACACACACTCCAAATAGATGCTATTGAAGCTTCACCCTATACCTGCCCTCTCTGTCCGCTCACACATGTCCTGCCCCTTCCGCCCTCTGCACCCATGCATGTCCTGCCCATTTGATGTCTGCATCAGCACATTTGTTTCTCCCGCCGTCCAATCCTAGACACACTAGACTACCTCCACTTTGAAGGTGTCTGATTAAAAATGTTTATTAGGAGGTTGTGGAGCAGTAAGATGTGAGTTGACGTGAGCCGTCCTGGGGAAGGGACCAGGAGTCTTTCTCCTGTCAGATTTACTCTAAAATGAACCACTATCTCTGTGTGGCTATCCAGAACAAGAACCCAGAAGCCTGCCCATGGTTCCTTATGGCAACATTGTAAACACTGATGCTGGTCCAACATAGGAAAATAAACATATAACAGACACTAAACTACAGCAGTGGAATGTGAACAGATTCTGAGGAAATAACACACTTTGCATGTTGATATGTTATAGTGAGTGAGAAAACTTATTCTGTACTGTACCAACCTCTGTATTATACTGTATCAACATCTGTATTATACTGTACCAACCTCTGTATTATACTGTATCAACATCTGTATTATACTGTACCAACCTCTGTATTATACTGTATCAACATCTGTATTATACTGTACCAACCTCTGTATTGTAATGTACCAACCTCTGTATTGTACTGTACCAACCTCTGTATTGTACTGTACCAACCTCTGTATTATACTGTATCAACATCTGTATTATACTGTATCAACATCTGTATTATACTGTATCAACATCTGTATTGTACTGTACCAACCTCTGCATTGTACTGTACCAACCTCTGTATTATACTGTATCAACATCTGTATTGTACTGTACAAACCTCTGTATTATACTGTACCAACTTCTGTATTATACTGTATCAACATCTGTATTATACTGTACCAACCTCTGTATTATACTGTATCAACATCTGTATTATACTGTATCAACATCTGTATTATACTGTACCAACCTCTGTATTATACTGTATCAACATCTGTATTATACTGTATCAACATCTGTATTATACTGTATCAACCTCTGTATTATACTGTATCAACATCTGTATTATACTGTACCAACCTCTGTATTATACTTTATCAACATCTGTATTATACTGTATCAACATCTGTATTATACTGTACCAACCTCTGTATTATACTGTATCAACATCTGTATTATACTGTATCAACATCTGTATTAGACTGTATCAACCTCTGTATTGTACTGTACCAACCTCTGTATTATACTGTATCAACATCTGTATTGTACTGTACCAACCTCTGTATTATACTGTACCAACCTCTGTATTGTACTGTACCAACCTCTGTATTGTACTGTATCAATTCAATTCAATTCAATTTATTATTATATTGTATCAACATCTGTATTATACTGTACCAACCTCTGTATTATACTGTACCAACCTCTGTATTGTACTGTATCAACATATGTATTATACTGTACCAACATCTGTATTATACTGTACCAACCTCTGTATTGTACTGTACCAACCTCTGTATTATACTGTATCAACATCTATATTATACTGTATCAACATCTGTATTGTACTGTACCAACCTCTGTATTGTACTGTACCAACCTCTGTATTGTACTGTACCAACCTCTGTATTATACTGTACCAACCTCTGTATTATACTGTACCAACCTCTGTATTGTACTGTATCAACATATGTATTATACTGTACCAACATCTGTATTATACTGTACCAACCTCTGTATTGTACTGTACCAACCTCTGTATTATACTGTATCAACATCTATATTATACTGTATCAACATCTGTATTGTACTGTACCAACCTCTGTATTGTACTGTACCAACCTCTGTATTGTACTGTACCAACCTCTGTATTGCACTGTACCAACCTCTGTATTATACTGTACCAACCTCTGTATTATACTGTATCAACATCTGTATTATACTATACCAACCTCTGTATTATACTGTATAAACATATGTATTATACTGTATCAACATCTGTATTGTAATGTACCAATCTCTGTATTGTAATGTACCAACCTCTGTATTATACTGTACCAACCTCTGTATTGTACTGTATCAACATCTGTATTATACTGTATCAACATCTGTATTATACTGTACCAACCTCTGTATTATACTGTACCAACCTCTGTATTATACTGTACCAACCTCTGTATTATACTGTATCAACATCTGTATTATACTGTACCAACCTCTGTATTATACTGTACCAACCTCTGTATTGTAATGTACCAACCTCTGTATTATAATGTACCAACCTCTGTATTGTAATGTACCAACCTCTGTATTATACTGTACCAACCTCTGTATTGTAATGTACCAACCTCTGTATTATAATGTACCAACCTCTGTATTGTAATGTACCAACCTCTGTATTATACTGTACCAACCTCTGTATTATACTGTACCAACCTCTGTATTGTACAGTATCAACATCTGTATTATAATGTATCAACATCTGTATTATACTGTACCAACCTCTGTATTATACTGTACCAACTTCTGTATTATACTGTACCAACCTCTGTATTGTAATGTACCAACCTCTGTATTGTACTGTACCAACCTCTGTATTGTACTGTACCAACCTCTGTATTATACTGTATCAACATCTGTATTATACTGTATCAACATCTGTATTATACTGTATCAACATCTGTATTGTACTGTACCAACCTCTGCATTGTACTGTACCAACCTCTGTATTATACTGTATCAACATCTGTATTATACTGTACCAACCTCTGTATTATACTGTATCAACATCTGTATTATACTATACCAACCTCTGTATTATACTGTATAAACATCTGTATTATACTGTATCAACCTCTGTATTGTACAGTATCAACATCTGTATTATAATGTATCAACATCTGTATTATACTGTACCAACCTCTGTATTATAATGTACCAACCTCTGTATTGTAATGTACCAACCTCTGTATTATACTGTACCAACCTCTGTATTATACTGTACCAACCTCTGTATTGTACAGTATCAACATCTGTATTATAATGTATCAACATCTGTATTATACTGTACCAACCTCTGTATTATACTGTACCAACCTCTGTATTGTAATGTACCAACCTCTGTATTATAATGTACCAACCTCTGTATTGTACTGTACCAACCTCTGTATTATACTGTATCAACATCTGTATTATACTGTATCAACATCTGTATTATACTGTATCAACATATGTATTGTACTGTACCAACCTCTGCATTGTACTGTACCAACCTCTGTATTATACTGTATCAACATCTGTATTATACTGTACCAACCTCTGTATTATACTGTATCAACATCTGTATTATACTATACCAACCTCTGTATTATACTGTATAAACATCTGTATTATACTGTATCAACTTCTGTATTGTAATGTACCAATCTCTGTATTGTAATGTACCAACCTCTGTATTATACTGTACCAACCTCTGTATTGTACTGTATCAACATCTGTATTATACTGTACCAACCTCTGTATTATACTGTATCAACATCTGTATTATACTGTACCAACCTCTGTATTATACTGTACCAACCTCTGTATTGTAATGTACCAACCTCTGTATTATAATGTACCAACCTCTGTATTGTAATGTACCAACCTCTGTATTATACTGTACCAACCTCTGTATTGTAATGTACCAACCTCTGTATTATAATGTACCAACCTCTGTATTGTAATGTACCAACCTCTGTATTATACTGTACCAACCTCTGAATTATACTGTACCAACCTCTGTATTGTACAGTATCAACATCTGTATTATAATGTATCAACATCTGTATTATACTGTACCAACCTCTGTATTATACTGTACCAACCTCTGTATTGTAATGTACCAACCTCTGTATTATAATGTACCAACCTCTGTATTGTAATGTACCAACCTCTGTATTATACTGTACCAACCTCTGTATTATACTGTACCAACCTCTGTATTGTACTGTACCAACCTCTGTATTGTACAGTATCAACATCTGTATTATAATGTATCAACATCTGTATTATACTGTACCAACCTCTGTATTATACTGTACCAACTTCTGTATTATACTGTACCAACTTCTGTATTGTACTGTACCAACCTCTGTATTATACTGTATCAACATCTGTATTGTACTGTACCAACCTCTGTATTATACTGTACCAACCTCTGTATTATAATGTACCAACCTCTGTATTGTAATGTACCAACCTCTGTATTATACTGTACCAACCTCTGTATTATACTGTACCAACCTCTGTATTGTACAGTATCAACATCTGTATTATAATGTATCAACATCTGTATTATACTGTACCAACCTCTGTATTATAATGTACCAACCTCTGTATTGTAATGTACCAACCTCTGTATTATACTGTACCAACCTCTGTATTATACTGTACCAACCTCTGTATTGTACAGTATCAACATCTGTATTATAATGTATCAACATCTGTATTATACTGTACCAACCTCTGTATTATACTGTACCAACCTCTGTATTGTAATGTACCAACCTCTGTATTATAATGTACCAACCTCTGTATTGTACTGTACCAACCTCTGTATTATACTGTATCAACATCTGTATTATACTGTATCAACATCTGTACTGTATCAACATCTGTATTGTACTGTACCAACCTCTGCATTGTACTGTACCAACCTCTGTATTATACTGTATCAACATCTGTATTATACTGTACCAACCTCTGTATTATACTGTATCAACATCTGTATTATACTATACCAACCTCTGTATTATACTGTATAAACATCTGTATTATACTGTATCAACATCTGTATTGTAATGTACCAATCTCTGTATTGTAATGTACCAACCTCTGTATTATACTGTACCAACCTCTGTATTGTACTGTATCAACATCTGTATTATACTGTACCAACCTCTGTATTATACTGTATCAACATCTGTATTATACTGTACCAACCTCTGTATTATACTGTACCAACCTCTGTATTGTAATGTACCAACCTCTGTATTATAATGTACCAACCTCTGTATTGTAATGTACCAACCTCTGTATTATACTGTACCAACCTCTGTATTGTAATGTACCAACCTCTGTATTATAATGTACCAACCTCTGTATTGTAATGTACCAACCTCTGTATTATACTGTACCAACCTCTGAATTATACTGTACCAACCTCTGTATTATACTGTACCAACCTCTGTATTATACTGTACCAACCTCTGTATTATACTGTACCAACCTCTGTATTATACTGTACCAACCTCTGTATTATACTGTATCAACATCTGTATTATACTGTACCAACCTCTGTATTATACTGTATCAACATCTGTATTATACTGTACCAACCTCTGTATTATACTGTACCAACCTCTGTATTATACTGTACCAACCTCTGTATTATACTGTACCAACCTCTGTATTATACTGTACCAACCTCTGTATTATACTGTACCAACCTCTGTATCTGTATACTGTACCAACCTCTGTATTATACTGTACCAACCTCAGTATTATACTGTACCAACCTCTGTATTATACTGTACCAACCTCTGTATTGTAATGTACCAACCTCTGTATTGTACTGTACCAACCTCTGTATTGTACTGTACCAACCTCTGTATTGTACTGTACCAACCTCTGTATTATACTGTACCAACCTCTGTATTATACTGTACCAACCTCTGTATTATACTGTACCAACCTCTGTATTGTACTGTACCAACCTCTGTATTATACTGTACCAACCTCTGTATTATACTGTACCAACCTCTGTATTGTACTGTACCAACCTCTGTATTATACTGTATCAACATCTGTATTATACTGTACCAACCTCTGTATTATACACCCAACCTCTGTATTGTACTGTACCAACCTCTGTATTATACTGTACCAACCTCTGTATTATACTGTACCAACCTCTGTATTGTACTGTACCAACCTCTGTATTATACTGTACCAACATCTGTATTATACTGTATCAACATCTGTATTATACTGTACCAACCTCTGTATTATACTGTATCAACCTCTGTATTATACTGTACCAACCTCTGTATTATACTGTAACAACATCTGTATTATACTGTATCAACATCTGTATTATACTGTACCAACCTCTGTATTATACTGTAACAACATCTGTATTATACTGTATCAACATCTGTATTATACTGTACCAACCTCTGTATTATACTGTATCAACATCTGTATTATACTATACCAACCTCTGTATTATACTGTATAAACATCTGTATTATACTGTATCAACTTCTGTATTGTAATGTACCAATCTCTGTATTGTAATGTACCAACCTCTGTATTATACTGTACCAACCTCTGTATTGTACTGTATCAACATCTGTATTATACTGTACCAACCTCTGTATTATACTGTATCAACATCTGTATTATACTGTACCAACCTCTGTATTATACTGTACCAACCTCTGTATTGTAATGTACCAACCTCTGTATTATAATGTACCAACCTCTGTATTGTAATGTACCAACCTCTGTATTATACTGTACCAACCTCTGTATTGTAATGTACCAACCTCTGTATTATAATGTACCAACCTCTGTATTGTAATGTACCAACCTCTGTATTATACTGTACCAACCTCTGAATTATACTGTACCAACCTCTGTATTGTACAGTATCAACATCTGTATTATAATGTATCAACATCTGTATTATACTGTACCAACCTCTGTATTATACTGTACCAACCTCTGTATTGTAATGTACCAACCTCTGTATTATAATGTACCAACCTCTGTATTGTAATGTACCAACCTCTGTATTATACTGTACCAACCTCTGTATTATACTGTACCAACCTCTGTATTGTACTGTACCAACCTCTGTATTGTACAGTATCAACATCTGTATTATAATGTATCAACATCTGTATTATACTGTACCAACCTCTGTATTATACTGTACCAACTTCTGTATTATACTGTACCAACTTCTGTATTGTACTGTACCAACCTCTGTATTATACTGTATCAACATCTGTATTGTACTGTACCAACCTCTGTATTATACTGTACCAACCTCTGTATTATAATGTACCAACCTCTGTATTGTAATGTACCAACCTCTGTATTATACTGTACCAACCTCTGTATTATACTGTACCAACCTCTGTATTGTACAGTATCAACATCTGTATTATAATGTATCAACATCTGTATTATACTGTACCAACCTCTGTATTATAATGTACCAACCTCTGTATTGTAATGTACCAACCTCTGTATTATACTGTACCAACCTCTGTATTATACTGTACCAACCTCTGTATTGTACAGTATCAACATCTGTATTATAATGTATCAACATCTGTATTATACTGTACCAACCTCTGTATTATACTGTACCAACCTCTGTATTGTAATGTACCAACCTCTGTATTATAATGTACCAACCTCTGTATTGTACTGTACCAACCTCTGTATTATACTGTATCAACATCTGTATTATACTGTATCAACATCTGTATTATACTGTATCAACATCTGTATTGTACTGTACCAACCTCTGCATTGTACTGTACCAACCTCTGTATTATACTGTATCAACATCTGTATTATACTGTACCAACCTCTGTATTATACTGTATCAACATCTGTATTATACTATACCAACCTCTGTATTATACTGTATAAACATCTGTATTATACTGTATCAACATCTGTATTGTAATGTACCAATCTCTGTATTGTAATGTACCAACCTCTGTATTATACTGTACCAACCTCTGTATTGTACTGTATCAACATCTGTATTATACTGTACCAACCTCTGTATTATACTGTATCAACATCTGTATTATACTGTACCAACCTCTGTATTATACTGTACCAACCTCTGTATTGTAATGTACCAACCTCTGTATTATAATGTACCAACCTCTGTATTGTAATGTACCAACCTCTGTATTATACTGTACCAACCTCTGTATTGTAATGTACCAACCTCTGTATTATAATGTACCAACCTCTGTATTGTAATGTACCAACCTCTGTATTATACTGTACCAACCTCTGAATTATACTGTACCAACCTCTGTATTGTACAGTATCAACATCTGTATTATAATGTATCAACATCTGTATTATACTGTACCAACCTCTGTATTATACTGTACCAACCTCTGTATTGTAATGTACCAACCTCTGTATTATAATGTACCAACCTCTGTATTGTAATGTACCAACCTCTGTATTATACTGTACCAACCTCTGTATTATACTGTACCAACCTCTGTATTGTACTGTACCAACCTGTATCAGTATCAACATCTGTATTATAATGTATCAACATCTGTATTATACTGTACCAACCTCTGTATTATACTGTACCAACTTCTGTATTATACTGTACCAACTTCTGTATTGTACTGTACCAACCTCTGTATTATACTGTATCAACATCTGTATTGTACTGTACCAACCTCTGTATTATACTGTACCAACCTCTGTATTATACTGTACCAACCTCTGTATTGTACTGTATCAACATCTGTATTATACTGTACCAACCTCTGTATTATACTGTACCAACCTCTGTATTATACTGTATCAACATCTGTATTATACTGTACCAACCCCTGTATTATACTGTACCAACCTCTGTATTATACTGTACCAACCTCTGTATTATACTGTATCAACATCTGTATTATACTGTACCAACCTCTGTATTATACTGTATCAACATCTGTATTATACTGTACCAACCCCTGTATTATACTGTACCAACCTCTGTATTATACTGTATCAACATCTGTATTATACTGTATCAACATCTGTATTATACTGTACCAACCTCTGTATTATACTGTACCAACCTCTGTATTATACTGTACCAACCTCAGTATTATACTGTACCAACCTCTGTATTATACTGTACCAACCTCTGTATTATACTGTACCAACCTCTGTATTATACTGTATCAACATCTGTATTATACTGTATCAACCTCTGTATTATACTGTACCAACCTCTGTATTATACTGTACCAACCTCTGTATTGTAATGTACCAACATCAGTATTATACTGTACCAACCTCTGTATTATACTGTACCAACCTCTGTATTATACTGTACCAACCTCTGTATTATACTGTACCAACCTCTGTATTATACTGTATCAACATCTGTATTATACTGTACCAACCTCTGTATTATACTGTACCAACCTCTGTATTATACTGTACCAACCTCTGTATTATACTGTACCAACCTCTGTATTATACTGTATCAACCTCTGTATTATACTGTACCAACCTCTGTATTATACTGTACCAACCTCTGTATTATACTGTACCAACCTCTGTATTGTAATGTACAAACATCAGTATTATACTGTACCAACCTCTGTATTATACTGTACCAACCTCTGTATTATACTGTACCAACCTCTGTATTATACTGTACCAACCTCTGTATTATACTGTACCAACCTCTGTATTATACTGTATCAACATCTGTATTATACTGTACCAACCTCTGTATTATACTGTACCAACCTCTGTATTATACTGTACCAACCTCAGTATTATACTGTACCAACCTCTGTATTATACTGTACCAACCTCTGTATTATACTGTACCAACCTCTGTATTATACTGTACCAACCTCTGTATTATACTGTACCAACCTCTGTATTGTACTGTACCAACCTCTGTATTATACTGTACCAACCTCAGTATTATACTGTACCAACCTCTGTATTATACTGTACCAACCTCTGTATTGTAATGTACCAACCTCTGTATTGTACTGTACCAACCTCTGTATTATACTGTACCAACCTCTGTATTGTACTGTACCAACCTCTGTATTATACTGTACCAACCTCTGTATTATACTGTACCAACCTCTGTATTATACTGTACCAACCTCTGTATTGTACTGTACCAACCTCTGTATTATACTGTACCAACCTCTGTATTATACTGTACCAACCTCTGTATTGTACTGTACCAACCTCTGTATTATACTGTATCAACATCTGTATTATACTGTACCAACCTCTGTATTATACTGTACCCAACCTCTGTATTGTACTGTACCAACCTCTGTATTATACTGTACCAACCTCTGTATTATACTGTACCAACCTCTGTATTGTACTGTACCAACCTCTGTATTATACTGTACCAACATCTGTATTATACTGTATCAACATCTGTATTATACTGTACCAACCTCTGTATTATACTGTATCAACCTCTGTATTATACTGTACCAACCTCTGTATTATACTGTAACAACATCTGTATTATACTGTATCAACATCTGTATTATACTGTACCAACCTCTGTATTATACTGTAACAACATCTGTATTATACTGTATCAACATCTGTATTATACTGTACCAACCTCTGTATTATACTGTATCAACATCAGTATTATACTGTACCAACCTCTGTATTATACTGTACCAACCTCTGTATTGTACTGTACCAACCTCTGTATTATACTGTACCGTCTGTGTGTGTCTTTTTTTCCAACTATAATTCACAGGTCCAACAGCACGCCTACTTGGCATGATAAGCCTTTCTCTGTGAGTGCTTTCTGAAAGGAACAGCACAGCAACACTACTTGAACTCTTAATATATAATTAGCATGAGCTGATGTTTATCGGTTCAACGTCTCTTAGCCTAATGAAGCTTCCCATCAAACCATCATTAGGCTCTGAAAAGCGGGGGAACGTGAAAAGAGGAGAAGGAACTGTGACTTGGCTTAATAGTGGTCATTATCTGGAATTCAGCTCAGGTTACATGATCAAAATGCACTGAATCATCATAACTCATAACCACCTGAGAGCCTTCCTTTTTCATTTCAATTACTCATCTGGTGTCAATTAGAACTGCAGACGAGGCTGAGGCTACAAGGGAGATACTGCTGCGAAGCGTGGAAGTGCTTTTAAAGAGGAAATCCAGGATTTAGAGCCAGACAGTTGAACAAATCTTCTGAGGCATTTTAATACATGATTGTTTTCAAGAATCAATGGATATACCCCTAGTATACAAAACATTAGGAACACCTGCTCTTTCCCCATGAGATAGACTGACCAGATGAATCCAGGTGAAACCTATGATCCCCTATTGATTTCACTTGTTAAATCCACTTCAATCAGTGTAGATGAAGTGGAGGAGACAAATTAAAGAAGGATTTTTAAGCCGTGAGACAACTGCGACACAGATTGTGTGTGTGCCATTCAGAGGGTAAATGGGTAATACAAAATATTTAAGTGTCTTTGAATGGTGTATGCTAGTAAGTGCCAGGAGCATTGGTTTGTGTCAAGAACTGCAGCGCTGCTGGGTTTTTTTAACGTTCAACTGTTTCCCGTGTGTGTCAAGAATGGTCCACCACCAAAAGGACATCAGTCGAAGAGCCTTTTAAAATGTCACTTCTTTGTTGTACAAAAAATATGTATGAGCTTTCATGGGAAATTCCGAAATTATGGCATACTATATTGATTCTGTATACTATGAAGTATTTTCCCTGACATTGATAAATAATTAATCACTTCTAATAGAATGAAACTCAACAATGCATGTCTTGTCCTTGGAAGGCCACGGTCTTCGGGTTATCCTGTATTTAGCGCCTCCTGAGCTGCTGAATCTATTGGATTACAGACAGAGTGCCTCTTCATGACACTAAGCATCAAACAACCCCAGAACATAATAAATCAATATCCTAATTGAAATGAAACCCCTTGATGTTCTCTTGTAGATGATGCTCCACTCATTTATGCTGAGAGATAGAGTCTGTGTTTGGTATCAATGGCATGGGGGCAGGGGGGTAGTGGGATGACATGCCAAGTCAAATCTACTAATATGGACTTTGTTGTTTTATTACCGTGGTAACAGATTATTTGACAGCTCTGTATGTGGGATCAGAATATAATCCAGGTGTAAATCCATTGAGAACACGGTGGCCGATTCTAGCCTGCTGTGGTCTACGCCATGTATCACAGTGATTCTACATCGTATTATGGTCCAGCCTTCGACTATTTTCACAATATCATGAAACCGGCCCGAACTGGACTGTTCTGGGTCGGATATTTTATTTTCACACTGTTCTTTCCAGCATTTTCCCAGCAACTATGGTGAATGCGTAGGCTAGATATTGTATCGTGTGTGTGTGTGTGTGTGTGTGTGTGTGTGTGTGTGTGTGTGTGTGTGTGTGTGTGTGTGTGTGTGTGTGTGTGTGTGTGTGTGTGTGTGTGTGTGTGTGTGTGTGTGTGTGTGTGTGTGTGTGTGTGTGTGTGTGTGTGTGTGTGTGTGTGTGTGTGTGTGTGTGTGTGTGTGTGTGTACAGAACAATATCAAAATTCTGCAAAATATTGCGTGTTTGTTATTCTGATTATGCATAAAGATGTAAACCTCGCTGTCATAGTAAATCATTACATTGCCCAGTGACTCCTGCCTTAGAGTTCAATATAAAATCACCTCATGGCTATCAGCCTCTACCATGAAGACAACATCACTACAACATGCTCAGACTCATCATTAGCATTCCATGTTAACGGAAGCAGAATTATAGTGGATGGATGGGCTGTTCTTAAATGGAAAACGTTAATTAGAATTCATGAACATTCACCAAATAATCCCCATAACTAGTAATATCCTATTAGTCATTACCTTAGTTAATTTTAAGGTTTTATTTACCTCAATAACGTTGGAAGATACTTGCTCAAGCAGAGAGAAGAAGAACCTCCATCTGAAGCCATAAGGGAACAGGGTTGCTAGCATGTACACTATGCTGAGACACAAAACAAGACATAAGAGCTAAAAGGAAATGTCTTGATTAACCACCAGGTCAGATATTCTGAGATGAAGCCAGAGTGCTAAAAGGATTCCACGTTCACGTCCCAAATGGCACCCTATTCCCTGCATGGTGCACTTCTTTTGACCAGGCCCATGGGTCAAAAAGTAGTGCACTATATAAGGAATAGGGTGCTGTTTGGGAAGAAGCCTAGGCTTCTACCTTGGGGAATAGAAGAACTCCTGTCTTAGTCCTGAGAATATAGACAATAGGTAATAGACCATAATGAGTTTTGTCATTTTGTGAGGGACCTAACGTGTCTCTGCTGGGCAGGAAAATAGCAGGAAAACCTGCCTTGACAAACTGTAAAGGAATCCTTGTGTTAAGGATCACAGGTGTACTAAGCTTTTTATCTAAGAACAGCTATGTTTCAAATTCATCTTAAAGGTGAAGTTATTTTTACAATTAAATCTCTACATTTGATGTTAACTGCATGTTATAGAAGGGTCCAGCCACCTTTTTGTGATTTCACATGTTTTTAAGAAACTTACTCCAAACCACTTGCTCATCCTCTCATTGTGTAGTATGGGTGTCAGGACCCGGTTATGAACCCGGGTCTCCGGAGTCACTTAACCAACTGAGCCACGAATAGTTGGCAGAACCCAGAAGATGAGGCAGACACAGCAGTACTTGAGATGGTGTATTTAATGAAGAAAAAAGTGAAGTTCAGGAAAACATGTAACTCCACAACCTCAAAAGGAATTCCACAAGAACAAAGGTAATCCTCCAAGACAAAAAAGGTAAATCCACAAGGTGGAAAGTATAGCACAAAAAGCCTAAAAAATTTGTCAAAAACAAACAAACAAGAACAAAAAACAGAATTCCACAAGAGAGTCCACCGGGATCAACAAGAGTTCTCAGAGTACTAGGGCTGGGAGCTAACATACAAACACAGAGCAAAGGACTGAGGAAAACAAAGGGTTTAAATACAATCAGGGGAAACGAGGCACAGGTGCAAATAATAATGGGGATCAAGGGAAAAGAAAAGGTCAAAAGGCACAATGGGGGCATCTAGTGACCAAAAACCGGAACAACCCTGGCCAAATCCTGACAGAACCCCCCTAGGAACGGCTCCTGACGTTCCTACCAGCTCTCTCAGGGTGGAGGGCCCTGAACTGACGAATGAGGTCAGGGTCCAGTATGTCTTTGGCAGGAACCCAGGAGCGCTCCTCGGGACTGTAGCCTTCCCAGTCCACCAGATACTGCCAGGACCGCTGCACCCGGCGGGAATCCAGTATCCGATGGACGGTATAAGCCGGCTGGCCTCCAATGACACGAGGCGGAGGGGGAGGTCTGTCTGCCGGGACAAGGGGAGAAAAACAACAGGTTTTAATAAGGAAATGTGAAATGTGGGATTAATCTTAAGGGATCTGGGTAAGTGTAGGCGATAAGAAACTGGGTTAACTCTCCTGGCAACCTTAAAGGGACCGATGTATTTTGGGACAGCTTGCGAGACTCCACCCGTAGTGGTAAGTCTCTTGTGGAGAGCCAGACTCTCTGGCCGGGCGCAGGGTAGGCCCGGGACGGCGGCGTCTGTTGGCTTGTTGTTGGTACCTCTGTGAGGAACGCATAAGATTAAGACGGGTCTTCCTCCACATAAGCCGACAGCGTCTGACGAACTTCAAGGCTGAAGGCACTCTGACTTCTGCCTCCTGGTCCGGGAACAATGGAGGGGCATAGCCAAACTGACACTCGTGCGGGGACATACCAGTGGAGGAGGAGCGCAAGGTGTTGTGCGCGTATTCGGCCCAAACAATGAAGGACGACCATGTGGACGGGTTGTTACGAGTCATACATCGGAGGGTGGTTTCCAGCTCTTGATTCATTCTCTCTGTTTGGCCGTTGGACTCCGGATGGTACCCTGAAGATAGACTGGCAGAAGCCCCCATGAGTTGGCAGAAGGCCTTCCAAAACCTAGAGGCGAATTGGGGACCTCTGTCAGAAACCATATCTTGAGGAATGCCGAAGACTCGGAACACATGATTAATTACCAACTCAGCCGTTTCCTTGGCAGAAGGTAACTTAGTCAGAGGGACGAACCTGGCCGTCGATTATGACTAGGATAGTAGTATTGCCATGGGATGGAGGAAGGCCAGTAATAAAGTCCAACGAGATATGGGACCAGGGTCTGTGGGGAACAGGTAAAGGGTGAAGGAGTCCCTGCGGGCGGAGGTGAGAAGATTTGCCCTGGCAGCACATGGGGCAGGCATTGACGAAAGTGGCAACGTCTTCTCTTATGGTAGGCCACCAGAACTAACGCTGGATGAACTCCAAGGTGCGACCTACGCCCGGGTGACAGGTGAGGCGAGAGGAGTGCCCCCACAGAAGGACCTGAGTCCTCACTGCCTTGGGGACAAACAACCGATTGGCAGGACCTCCTTTCGGGTCCGGTTCAATAGCTTGAGCTCGTCTCACGGTATCCTCAACTTGCCACAAGATCGGAGCCACGATCTTAGCAGCAGGATTGACAGGCCGTGTCATTTCGAATGGCAGGAGCGTAGACTCGGGACAGGGCATCCGGTTTGAGATTCTTCGACCCGGGCCGATAGGTGAGGATAAACTGGAATCGATTGAAGAAAAGAGACCATCTAGCTTGTCTAGAGTTCAACCGCTTCGCCTGCTGGATATACTCCAGATTTTTGTGGTCCGTAAGCACTTGAAACGGGTGAGAAGCCCCCTCGAGCCAGTGTCTCCATTCCTTCAATGCCATCTTAACCGCTAGGAGTTCACGATCCCCCACATCGTAGTTCCTCTCTGCCGGGGTAAGCCGGGTGCAAACATACAAACACAGAGCAAAGGACTGAGGAAAACAAAGGGTTTAAATACAATCAGGGGAAACGAGGCACAGGTGCAAATAATAATGGGGGATCAAGGGAAAACAAAAGGTCAAAAGGCACAATGGGGGCATCTAGTGACCAAAAACCGGAACAACCCTGGCCAAATCCTGACAATGGGAGCCTGAAAAACATGAACAAAGGTTCCAAACACCCAAGTATGTAATTTAATGGCAGAGCTCTCAGTACAGTGATGCAGATGTTGTACACATTGTTTAGATGTTGTCTGGATGTTGTACACGTGAAATTGTGTCATTCCGAACATGAACCGCCATGTTATATTCCATTTTGAGCAACTCGAGCTGTTCCACTCTCCGTGTAACCTGCCGCTACAGGTAACTGTCAAAATAAAAGAAACGCCAATGAGCCACCGGAACAGCTTCAATGCACCTTGGCATACATTCTACAAGTGTCTGGAGCTTTCTGTGTGGAAGCATCCCTTGCTTTCAATATACATTGTATCACCCATTTCCTCAAGTGTTTCCTTTATTTTGTCAGTTACCTGTGAAATTGACAGAGATGTATTCGCTCAAGTGGCAACAAAATGGTATATAACGTTGCGGAGTAAGTTCGGAATGACACAGTTTCACGTGTACAACATCTAAAGATCTGCAATCCTGTACTGAGAGCTTCGCCATTTCTAAAAGGACGTTTTTGGGTGTTCTTGGAGGTGTTTATGGATGTGTTTTTTCGGGGCCCCCATACAACACAACGATGGTGAGGAAGTGATTTACGATCAGCGGTAAGTTTCTCAAAAATGTGAAATCATACAACATACCATATACATAAAAATGTAGATTTGGCTGTAAAAAATAAATCAATTATACTTAGGGCAGGGATGGGCAACTGACGGCCCTTATGAAGACCCTCGGCACAATTTCCAGGTTAAAAAAATACATATATATATATATATATATACAGTATATATATATATATATTTATATTTTTTCTTATGGACCTTCAATTATGCAGACATTTTTTTGTACCCTTCCCCAGACCATGCCTCCACACAAGCCTGTCTCGGAGCTCTACGGACAATTCCTTTGACCTCGTGGTTTTTGCTATGACATGCAAAGTCAACCGTGGGACCTTATATAGACAGGTGTGTATCTTTCCAAATCATGTCCAATTAAAAGAAGAAATACTTATGTAAATGTGTTTTTTATACCTGTTTTCGCCCAGCATCGTCTGGGTTAGAGGAGGGTTTGGCTTTACGGGATTTCCTTGTCCCATCTAGCAACTCCTTGTGGAGGGCCGGGTGCCTGTAAGCTGACCTTGGTCACCAGCTGGACAGTGTTTGGTCGCCAGCTGGAAGGTAACCCAGTCGCACATTGGTTAAGCGAGCAGTGTGTCAAGAAACAGTGCGGCTTGGCAGGGTCGTGTTTTGGAGGATGCATGGCTCTCTCCCGAGTCCGTACGGGAGTTGCAGTGATGGGACATGACAGTAACTACCAACGATATCACGACAAAGGGGTAAAAAGTACCAATTTTAATTAATAACTTCACCATGATCAAAACAATATATATATATATATATATATATTTTTTTTTTTACCCATCTACCAATAGGTGCCCTTCTTTACAAGGCATTGCAAAATCTTCCCAGTCATTGTGGTTGCATCTTACCTTACAGATAATTGTATGTGTGGGGTACAGAGATGAGGTAGTCATTCAAAAATCATGTTAAACACTATTATTGCACACAGAGTGAGTCCATGTAACTTATTATGTGACTTGTTAAGCATATTTTTTACTCCTGAACTTATTTAGGCTTCCCATAACAGAGGGGTTGAATATTTATTGACGGCTTTTATTTGAATTCATTTGTAAACTTTTGTAAAAAACATAATTCCACTTTGACATTATGGGGTATTGTGTGTAGGCCAGGGACACAAAATCTCAATTTAATCCATTTTAAATTCAGGTTGTGACACAGAAAAATCAAGTTGTGTGAATATTTTCTGAAGGAACTGTATGTCAGATATTGATAGTCAGTCAATTAGCTCATGTCAGCAAAAAAAATGAATTGCTAAGTTAGTTAGTTAGTTTAGCAGTCAGCTATCTAAACTTGTTATCATGGTCGAATTACTGGTGGAGGGCACCTGTCACGTATTCTTTGTTTTCTTTATTGTTTTGGTTAGGTCAAGGTGTGACATGGGTGATGTATGTGTTTTGTAATGTCTAGGAGTTTTGTAGGTTCATGGGGTTGTTTATCATCTAGGTGTTTATATATGTATAGGTATATATATATATATATATATATATGTCTATGGTTGCCTAGATTGGTTCTCAATTAGAGGCAGGTGTTTATCGTTGTCTCTGATTGGAAACCATATTTAGGCAGCCATCTTCTTTGGGTATTTCATGGGTTATTGTTGTTGTTATGTTGCATGTTAGCACAGTGTTCATTAGCAGTCACGTTCGTTTTGTTATTTTGTATAGTTTGTTTAAGTGTTTTTCTGTCTTCATTAAAAAGATGCATTCACACCACGCTGCGCTTTGGTCTCCTCCATATGACGAACGTGACAGCGCCATTAATTTTCTAAGTCAGACTCACTCAGATATCATGTTAAAAATTGTTAATATTTTTCTGCAATTCATGGCAAATTGTGTAGAATTGCACAACCTTTCCTGTAAAACAGCTAATTTTCCTCTCCACCCCATGTGAAAATGAGTAGAATAGCATGAAATTGTGTTTAAAAAATCTAAATCTTCTCTCTGCCCCATGGAAGGATGTGCAGAAGCAAGTTTAAAGCAACAAACTTGTTTTAAACTGCAACATTTTCCACTGTGAAGACCACTGACATGGGGGCTGTATCTCAGCCTGGCCCTGTGACAGTCTCTGAGTCCCCAGGGAGACTGGAGGAAGACTGGGTAGCAGAGAGATGATTCATTTACAGTAGAACTTATGCATATGCATATCGCTCTCAGCCCCTGTTCTTTATTAATGCAGACCAGTAATCATTTATTTATGTGTACTCTGCTTTTCATGGGCTTTAAAAAACGGTTGGTAACAACTTTTCCTATGAAGAGTACGGGGGTGTGCGGTTAAGAAGATATACAAATTTGCTCAATTTCTCTTTCATGGCTTGTTTCTTTTTCACATAGTTCTAAAAGATTCCTTAGTTTTAAAATATAAATCATTTCATTTGATTTATATGTAATGTATATGCTATATTCTTTAATTACTTTACATAAACTATTTAACTAGTTATGTGCTACTAAAATACATGGATTTCTTATACTGATTCACCATTAAGGGACTGTCAAAAGTTTAATTAAAAAAAGGAGATTAAAATGATTTCATAATGATCAAATATTAATACAGGGGGCATGATCATTTTTCACAGCCCTCATATTTCTTCATAATAAGTTCAGTTGTCAAGGAGATTCATCTCCCGTGTCCTCTGCAAGGAGGAGAGTTGACCCTTCTCTGAAACAGCATGAAGATCAAGTGCCAGACCACCGCAGTTACTCTAATCTATGTTCACTTACATGTTGGATGCTTTCTCTATTAGCCCAATCTGTGATGTAGTGGTAAAGAAAAAGGTAGGTAAACGTTAATCACAGTTCGCGGTGAATAAAGTAACTGTCCCTATATTTTCTGTGTTGAAAGGATGGCATGTTTTACATGATGGCCATTACCCTCCACTACACCAATGACAGCTAGGGGAAAACTTTGCCAATATGCTTTTTTAAATATTTTTTATTTGCGAGCTGGTCAAGCATGGTTGGTTTAGCTGTCACTGAATCCTGTCACCCTATAAAAAGGTTTACATCCTAACACTGACGCTGCTACTGGGAAAACAATAAAGCCAATAACGATAAAACATATTATACATGCATTATAGAGTATATTGTCTAACCAAAGGTACGACTGTTAATGATGTATCGGTAGGCGTTGTGTTTTTATACACCCTTAGGCTTCCACAGCGAAGATATTCATGCACTTTGTTGTAACATGGGACTCGAATTTCGATTACATACAGCACATGTCAAGAAAGGCAACCTCTTGCATTTATACCTCCTGAATGTATTTAATCTCCTTCATGCACACATATTTGGATATGATTTGATCCTCATTGCAGAGCACTTCAGTATGCCACTCAGTGTCACATGACAGAGTGTAGAGTTACAGCAAAGTGATATCGCTGAACGGACAGGAACCTGATACACTGGCTCTCTGGTTTCCCTCTGGCTAGCAGGTCTGAAAGCATAGCGAACTTTTACTTTTACTTTACTGTGCACCTTCCAGGTATGGGAGCAGAGGTGTGTTTCTGGTGATTGGACAAGGGGGTCTATATTTAGCCCTCACATAGCATGTAGAGTGTTACTGCAGCAGGACATTAGTGAGATAGCATCAGTTGGCAGGAAACAAGGATCTGTTCTGTTATTGTACTACAGGATGATACAAATCTGGCCGTTAATTATTTATACAGGCCCAGGTTAATTTCAGGATAAAAAAGGGGATTAGTAGGTGGGTGTGGCAGGGGGCATGGCAGCATGGCAGAATTTTAGAGACAACTTTAGCGGTGTAAAGAAATGTTTGCATTTTTAATACAATTTCCTACAATTCAACTTATTTCTTCATGGAACTTTGAGAAATGTTTGCAGCTTTAAAGCAGATTTCCTGCAATTCTACACATTTTGCCATGGGGCTGAGAGAAAATGTTTCAGTTTTAAAGCACATTTCTTGCAATTGGTCATATTCTGCCATAGAATTCAAAGACAATGTTGTAGTTTTAAAGCATATTTCCTGCAATTTTATGCATTTCGCAATGGCTAATGCCGTGTTATTGTGCTCAAACATAATAACAAAATCAATAATGCTAGATTTTTTTTATTTTTTATTTTCAACTCTCATTGACTGTCTAGCTTTTATTTTGGTGATTCTTGGTCCTCAAATATTATATTATAGAGTGTCCAATCAAAAACGCATTTCTTGACCAACGGGTAAAATAATAGGGCTGGGAATTGCCATGGACCTCATTACACGATACAATCACAAATCACCATACAATCACAAATCAAAGCAAATTGTATTGGTCGCGTATTTAGCCTATGTTATTGCCGGTGTAGCAAAATGCACGTGTTCCTAGCTCCAACATTGCAGTAATATCTAACAACACACAACAATACATATAAATATAAAAGTAGAATAATGTAAATAAGAAATTTAGAATTACTAGAACAAGCAATATTGGTGGAGTATAAATATACATACAGGTATATGCAGTATATACAGTGCATTCAGAAAGTATTCAGACCCTTTGACCTTTTTCACATTTTGTTATGTTACAGCCTTATTCTAAAATGGATTCAATCATTTAAGTCATTTAGCAGACGCTCTTATCCAGAGCGACTTACAAATTGGTGCATTCACCTTATGACATCCAGTGGAACAACCACTTTACAATAGTGCATCTAAATATTTTAAGGGGGGGGGGGTGAGAAGGATTACTTTATCCTATCCTAGGTATTCCTTAAAGAGGTGGGGTTTCAGGTGTCTCCGGAAATCACCCCCCCCCCCCTTCATCAATCTACACACAATACCTCATAATGACAAAGCAAAAAACGTTTTTTAGACAGTTTTGCAAATGTATTACAAATAAAAAACTTAAATATCACTTTTACATTAGAAGTATTCAGATCCTTTACTCAGTACTTTGTTGAAGCACCTTTGGCAGTGATTACAGCCTTGAGACTTATTGGGTATGATGCTACAAGCTTGGCACACCTGTATTTGGAGAGTTTGTTCCATTCTTCTCTGCAGATCCTCTCAAGCTCTGTCAGGTAGGATGGGGAGCATCGCTGCACAGCTATTTTCAGGCCTCTCCAGAAATGTTCATTCAGGTTCAAGTCTGGGCTCTGGCTGGGCCACTCAAGGACATTCAGAGACTTGTCCCGAAGTCATTCCTGTGTTGTCCTGGCTGTGTGCTTAGGGTCGTTATCCTGTTGGAAGATGAACCTTCACCCCAGTCTGAGGTCCTGAGCGCTCTGGAGCAGGTTTTCATCAATGATCTCGCTGTACTTTTCTCCGTTCATCTTTCCCTCCAGTCTCCCAGTCCCTGTCACTAAAAAACTTCCCCACAGCATGATGCTGCCACCACCATGCTTCACCATAGGGATGGTGCCATGTTTCCTCCAGACGTGACGCTTGGCATTCAGGCCAAAGAGTTCAATCTTTGTTTCATCAGGCCAGAGATTTTTTTCTCTTATAGTCTGAGTCCTTAAAGTGACTTTTGGCAAACTCAAAGCGGCTATCATGTCTCTTTTACTGAGGAGTGGCTTCTGTCTGGCCACTCTACCATAAAGGCAGGATTGAATAACCGGGTGGTAGCTAGTGGCCGTGACTAAGTTCAGGGCAGGGTACTGGGTGGAGGCCGGCTAGTGATGGCTATTTAACAGTCTAATGGCCTTGAGATAGCTGTTTTTCAGTATCTCGTCCCTGCTTTGATGCACCTGCACTGAACTCACCTTCTGGATGATAGCAGGGTGAACAGTCCATGGCTGAGATCCTTGATGATCTTCTTGGCTTCCTTTTATGTCCTGCCTTTTATGCTTGCTTCGAGGCAAGCAACACTGAAGCATGTATGAGAGCACCAGCTGTTCTAGATGATTGTGTGATAACGCTCTCGGTTGTTGATGTGAACAAAACCGTTCAACATTCACAAAGCCGCTGGGCCAGACGGATTACCAGGACGGATTACCAAGTGTATTCACTGACATTTTCAAACTCTCCCTGACCCAGTCTGTAATACCTACATGTTTCAAGCAGACCACCATAGTCCCTGTGCCCAAGGAAGTGAAGGTAACCTGGCTAAATGATTACTTCCCCGGGGCACTCACGTCAGTAGCCATGAACTGCTTTGAAAGGCTGGTCATGGCTCACATCAATAGTATCCTCCCGGATACCCCAGGCCTACTCCAACTCGCATACCGCCCCAACAGATCCACAGATGACACAATCTCAATCGCACTCCACACTGCCCTTTCTCACCTGGACAAAAGGAACACCTATGTGAGAATGCTGTTCATTGACTACAGCTCAGCATTCAACACCATAGTGCCCACGAAGCTCATCACTAAGCTAAGGACTCTGGGACTAACCACCTCCCTCTGTAACTGGATCCTGGACTTCCTGACGGACTGCCCCCAGATGGTAAGAGTAGGAAACAACACATCTGCCATGCATATCCTTAACACTGGGGCCCCTCAGGGGTGTGTACTTAGTCCACTCCTGTATTCCCTGTTCACCCACGACTGCATGGCCAAACACGACTCCAAAACCATCATTAAGTTTGCTGATGACACAACAGTGGCAGGCCTGGATCTATTGGGGTTGTATGCAAATTGAATTTGGTCTAGGGTGTTGCATAAGGTGGAGGTGATATTATCCATATTAACTAGCCTCTCAAAGCACTTCATGATGACAGAAGTGAGTGCTATGGGGCGATAGTCATTTAGTTCAGTTACCTTCGCTTTCCTGGGTAAATACCCAAACAACCACCACAACACATAAAATCCTCAAAAGTTACTGCCGAGAAAGAGGCGCCATGCGTATTATCGGATGTATTAGATTACGAAATCAGACTTTTTTATATAATGTTAATGATATGATAGAGAAAGATCCCACTGAACGATTCAGAACATGAAAAATCATATTTTCTTGGTTAACTGTATTTTAGAAGGTAAGGAAGTGAAATTTCATCACCAAAGCGTGTTTTCACCCACTCTGGCCAGACTCCAAATCTCTGAGTTCTGTTGTTATATGGACTATACACACTCTGCTTCAAGTGCTCCATTTCAGTTTGGTTTACAAAACACTTGAGCAAGATCTTTACAGTTTTTACACCAGTCATGATTGTTATGTTGGCATACCCTCAGAAGATGAATGTTAATTTGAAAAAATAATGATAGGCTGTGAACTGCAACTACAACTAATATATCAAGGAAAAGGTTCAAGGTACTCACACCAGAGTGTCCTAGACATACAGCAAAGGAATTGCTCAAGAGTGTCCTAGACATACAGCAAGGGAATACTCACACCAGCATACAGCAAGGGAATTGCTCAAGGTAGACATACAGCAAGGGAATTGCTCAAGGTACTCAAAGAGCACATACAGCAAGTGTCCTAGACATACAGCAAGGGAATTGCTCAAGCTCAAGGTGCTCACACCAGAGTGTCCTAGACATACAGCAAGGGAATTGCTCAAGGTGCTCACACCAGAGTGTCCTAGACATACAGCAAGGGAATTGCTCAAGGTGCTCACACCAGAGTGTCCTAGACATACAGCAAGGGAATTGCTCAAGGTACTCACACCAGAGTGTCCTAGACATACAGCAAGGGAATTGCTCAAGGTACACAAACACCAGAGTGTCCTAGACATACAGCAAGGGAATTGCTCAAGGTACTCACACCAGAGTGTCCTAGACATACAGCAAGGGAATTGCTCAAGGTACTCACACCAGAGTGTCCTAGACATACAGCAAGGGAATTGCTCAAGGTGCTCACACCAGAGTGTCCTAGACATACAGCAAGGGAATTGCTCAAGGTGCTCACACCAGAGTGTCCTAGACATACAGCAAGGGAATTGCTCAAGGTGCTCACACCAGAGTGTCCTAGACATACAGCAAGGGAATTGCTCAAGGTGCTGTCCTAGACATACAGCAAGGGAATTGCTCAAGTCCTAGACATACAGCAAGGGAATTGCTCAAGGTGCTCACACCAGAGTGTCCTAGACATACAGCAAGGGAATTGCTCAAGGTGCTCACACCAGAGCATCCTAGAATTTAAATCATAAATTAGTTTTCAAGACATTGAGAATCCTTCAGTGCTCTCAAAATGTAACCCCATGTGAAAATGCAAAGAGAAAAAAAGAGAGGGAGAGAAAGAGGGAGAGGAAGAGGGAGAGAGAGCAAGCGATAGGAACGAAAGGAGAGAGCGAGAGGGATGAAAAGAGAGAGAGAGAGAGAGAGAGAGAGAGAGAGGGGGGGATGGTCAGGCAGCTGGTCTGACTGTGCTAAAGGGGCAGCCAGGCTGATGGATTACAGTAGCTCTCTCCTGGGTAAACCGATACTGCCACCCCTCCTCCCTTTCATCCCTCAATCTCTCCATCCCCTCCTCCTAACAAAGTCTCAGCCTCTGGATCGCCATTGCAATGTATCTAACATGCAGCTGAGCCACTTAATCTGAGAGGTTCAGAAGTGGATTTTGAAGGGATCCTTCTCAAAAGATCTTTTCTAATCAAATCTGATATCATTTTCACTAAGATAACCTGTCTACCGATACCAATCTTGTCTCCAAGCCCAGAAATAATGCAGGAAAACAGTAATCCAGCAGCAACATCGATTCAGTCGACATTAATTGCCGGGAAGTAGGCCCATATTGTTTTCATATACACATTTCCTCTGTCATTGCCTTCAGTAGCTCCAGCCACAGAGTTCCGCAAACTTTGTCCAGGTCTACTGTGTGGTTGTCCAGGTCTACTGTGTGGTTGTCCAGGTCTACTGTGTGGTTGTCCAGGTCTACTGTGTGGTTGTCCAGGTCTACTGTGTGGTTGTCCAGGTCTACTGTGTGGTTGTCCAGGTCTACTGTGTGGTTGTCCAGGTCTACTGTGTGATTGTCCAGGTCTACTGTGTGGTTGTCCAGGTCTACTGTGTGGTTGTCCAGGTCTACTGCGTGGTTGTCCAGGTCAAAACCCCTATTCATAAAGCATCTCAGGGTTAAGAGTGCTGCTCTATGATCAGGTCCCCTCTGACCATGAAATCATATTCATTGTTATCTTAAATGGCTGAACTGATCCTAATCACCACCCCTACTCTGAGATGCTTTATGAACACAGGCCTAGGCCATTTAAGTTCTGACCTTGGGGGCAGTCTGAGCCAGAGCTGGGAAAAGGAACTGCTCTTCAGACCACAGCGCAACAACTGTTCCACTCATGAATGGAGTACTTCGCCCTTATGATGATGACTGTACCAGCCATAGAGGTACCATACTATATTGGTCTGTATAGTTCTGTGGTACTGGCCGTTTCAACCACCTTAGTGTTAAAAGGTCACAGAGTAGGATAAGCATTCTGTATACTCCTCTCAGTAAATAAAGTCATGTGAAATAGGATGGACGGAAGGCATGAAGGCACCAGACTAAGTTAACCTTTTAGCACAGCAGCATTAAGCTGATTCCCTGCTATCACGTTCAGCCATAAAGTCCTCCGTGAACCTCCTCGTCTAATGCCCTGTAATACCACAGTCCTTTACCTTGTCTACCAGCCTGTAATACCACAGTCCTTTACCTTGTTTACCACCCTGTAATACCGCAGTCCTTTACCTGTAATACCACAGTCCTTTACCTTGTCTACCACCCTGTAATACCACAATCCTTTACCTTGTCTACCACCCTGTAATACCACAGTCCTTTACATTGTCTACCACCCTGTAATACCACAGACCTTTACCTTTACCTGTAATACCACATACATTTATCTTGTTTACCACCCTGTAATACCACAGTCCTTTAACTTGTCTACCAGCCTGTAATACCACAGTCCTTTACCTTGTCTACCAACCTGTAATACCACAGACCTTTACCTTTACCTGTAATACCACAGTCTTTACCTTGTCTACCACCCTGTAATACCACAGTCCTTTACCTTGTCTACCAGCCTGTAATACCACAGTCCTTTACCTTGTTTACCACCCTGTAATACCTCAGTCCTTTACCTGTAATACCACAGTCCTTTACCTTGTCTACCACCCTGTAATACCACAATCCTTTACCTTGTCTACCACCCTGTAATACCACAGTCCTTTATCTTGTTTACCACCCTGTAATACCACAGTCCTTTACCTTGTCTACCAGCCTGTAATACCACAGTCCTTTACCTTGTCTACCACCCTGTAATACCACAGACCTTTACCTTTACCTGTAATACCACAGTACATTACCTTGTCTACCACCCTGTAATACCACAGTCCTTTACCTTGTCTACCAGCCTGTAATACCACAGTCCTTTACCTTGTTTACCACCCTGTAATAACACAGTCCTTTACCTGTAATACCACAGTCCTTTACCTTGTCTACCACCCTGTAATACCACAATCCTTTACCTTGTCTACCACCCTGTAATACCACAGTCCTTTATCTTGTTTACCACCCTGTAATACCACAGTCCTTTACCTGTAATACCACAGTCCTTTACCTTGTCTACCACCCTGTAATACCACAGTCCTTTACCTTGTCTACCAGCCTGTAATACCACAGTCCTTTACCTTGTCTACCAGCCTGTAATACCACAGTCCTTTACCTTGTTTACCACCCTGTAATACCACAGTCCTTTACCTGTAATACCACAGTCCTTTACCTTGTCTACCACCCTGTAATACCACAGTCCTTTACCTTGTCTACCACCCTGTAATACCACAGTCCTTTACCTTGTCTACCAGCCTGTAATACCACAGTCCTTTACCTTGTCTACCAGCCTGTAATACCACAGTCGTTTACTTTGTCTACCTGCCTGTAATACCACAGTCCTTTACCTTGTCTACCACCCTGTAATACCACAGTCCTTTACCTTGTCTACCAGCCTGTAATACCACAGTCCTTTACCTTTACCTGTAATACCACAGTCCTTTACCTTTACCTGTAATACCACAGTCCGTTACCTTGTCTACCAGCCTGTAATACCACAGTCCTTTACCTTTACCTGTAATACCACAGTCCTTTACCTTGTCTACCAGCCTGTAATACCACAGTCCTTTACCTTGTCTACCACCCTGTAACACCACAGTCCTTTACCTTGTCTACCACCCTGTAATACCACAGTCCTTTACCTTGTCTACCAGCCGGTAATACCACAGTCCTTTACCTTGTCTATACCACCCTGTAATACCACAGACCTTTACCTTTACCTGTAATACCACAGTCCTTTACCTTGTCTACCACCCTGTAATACCACAGTACTTTACCTTGTCTACCAGCCTGTAATACCACAGTCCTTTACCTTGTCTACCAGCCTGTAATACCACAGTCCTTTACCTTGTCTACCAGCCTGTAATACCACAGTCCTTTACCTTGTCTACCAGCCTGTAATACCACTGTCAGGATTTGGCCAGGGTTGTTCCGGTTTTTGGTCACTAGATGCCCCCATTGTGCTTTTTGACCTTTTGTTTTCCCTTGATCCCCATTATTATTTGCACCTGTGCCTCGTTTCCCCTGATTGTATTTAAACCCTTAGTTTTCCTCAGTTCTTTGCTCTGTGTTTGTATGTTAGCACCCAGCCCTATTATTCTGTGAACTCTTGTTGATCCCGGTAGACTCTCTTGTGGAATTCTGTTTTTTGTTCTTGTTTATTTATTTTTGAGTATCTTTTGAGGCTTTTTATGCTTTACCTTCCACCTTGTGGATTTACCTTTTTGTCTTGGAGGATTACCTTTGTTCTTGTGGAATTCCTTTTGAGGTTGTGGAGTTACATGTTTTCCTGAAGAACTTCACTTTTTACTTCATTAAATACACCGTCTCAAGTACTGCTGTGTCTGCCTCATCTTCTGGGTTCTGCCGACTATTCGTGGCTCAGTTGGTTAAGTGACTGTTTCTCACTCCGGAGACCCGGGTTCGTAACCAGGTCCTGACAACCACAGTCCTTTACCTTGTCTACCACCCTGTAATACCGCAGTCCTTTACCTTTACCTGTAATACCACAGTCCTTTACCTTGTCTACCACCCTGTAATACCACAGACCTTTACCTTGTCTACCAGCCTGTAATACCACAGTCCTTTATCTTGTTTACCACCCTGTAATACCACAGTCCTTTACCTTGTCTACCAGCCTGTAATACCACAGTCCTTTACCTTGTCTACCAGCCTGTAATACCACAGTCCTTTACCTTGTCTACCAGCCTGTAATACCACAGTCCTTTACCTTGTCTACCAGCCGGTAATACCACAGTCCTTTAACCTTGTCTACCACCCTGTAATACCACAGTCCTTTACCTTTACCTGTAATACCACAGTCCTTTACCTTTACCTGTAATACCACAGTCCTTTACCTTGTCTACCACCCTGTAATACCAGTCCTTTACCTTTACCTGTAATACCACAGTCCTTTACCTTGTCTACCACCCTGTAATACCACAGTCCTTTATCTTGTTTACCGCCCTGTAATACCACAGTCCTTTACCTTTACCTGTAATACCACAGTCCTTTACCTTGTCTACCAGCCTGTAATACCACAGTCCTTTATCTTGTTTACCGCCCTGTAATACCACAGTCCTTTACCTTTACCTGTAATACCACAGTCCTTTACCTTGTCTACCACCCTGTAATACCACAGTCCTTTATCTTGTTTACCACCCTGTAATACCACAGTCCTTTACCTTGTCTACCAGCTTGTAATACCACAGTCCTTTACCTTGTCTACCAGCCTGTAATACCACAGTCCTTTACCTTGTCTACCAGCCTGTAATACCACAGTCCTTTACCTTGTCTACCAGCCTGTAATACCACAGTCCTTTACCTTGTCTACCACCCTGTAATGCCACAGTCCTTTACCTTTACCTGTAATACCACAGTCCTGTTAACTGTGTACTTTGCTTTTTCCTAAGTGTGTATGAAATGGCACCTTATTCCCTATATTGTGCACTACAGTTGACCAGGACTGGGCCCTGCTATGTAAGGAATAGGGAGGACTTCGGGACACAGACAGCCCCTGTCTGAACTACTAAACTCTCTACAGGCTCAGCCTCTCGTCTCGCAAGCAGCAGACAGGCTGACCAGGTTTTAAAAACAAGGTTAGGAAAACCTGAACAGAGCCGTCCTGTATACCCCCCAACCCCCCTGCCTGTACTATTCACAGTCATTAAATCGATTGTCTGTGCATAGCTTCGCTCTGAGCCCTGTGCTGCAGGAGAGGAGTGATAGTGTCAGTCTGCTGATTTCTCCTCTCGCTGAGTCACCCGGCGCGCCGCGCTGCTGAGCCAACCACTTACCGGATCCACAGGAAGCACTTCAAACCTGGGCTTTATGAAAGGGGAGACAGAGGGAGAGAACCTGGGGTTTAGAGAAGTAGAACTACGGGGGGAACTGGGCAGGTGACAAGATCAACAAGGAGAATCAGAGAGAAAAAAAGCGGGGGGGAAATAACATGTCTTTGTGGCAGCCTGGGTTATCATGCTGGGCTGAAACTAGAGTAGAGGCAGAGGGCAGCCTTGTCCCCATTTACACTGAATAGCCTGGCAGACTGAGGTAACCCTTTACACTGAATATCCTGGCAGACTGAGGTCACCATATACAGTGAATAGCCTGGCAGACTGAGGTAACCCTTTACACTGAATATCCTGGCAGACTGAGGCCACCATTTACACTGAATAGCCTGGCAGACTGAGGTCACCATATACAGTGAATAGCCTGGCAGACTGAGGTAACCCTTTACACTGAATATCCTGGCAGACTGAGGCCACCATTTACACTGAATATCCTGGCAGACTGAGGTCACCATATACAGTGAATAGCCTGGCAG